>NC_056746.1:56038953-56228953 GCF_019279795.1 Protopterus annectens
GCTGTGAGGCAACAACACTACCCCTTTCTTCAAATCTGTGCTGTAAACTAAGCTACTCTCCTTTATAGCTCATCAAGCCCTGCTAGTCTTGTCTTTCCTTTCTACTGTTCCCTGCAAACCCAGGAGTCCTCCCTCCAGGCCTTCTTTTCTCTTTCTCACCCTCCAGCCTGAAAATTTCTCTCTTTGTTTTCTCTGTCTCTCTCAATCCTTTGCCTTCTTATTGAACTCTTTTCGCTTAACCTAATATTCACTATCCCTCCATTAATTACTCTCTCTCTCTTCTAGAGATATATGTGTGTGTGTGTGTGTATGCGTGTGTGTGTGTGTGTGTGTGTGTGTGTGTGTGTGTGTGTGTGTGTGTGTATATATATATATATATATATATATATATATATATATATATATATATATATATATTTTTTTTTTTTTACCACCCTAAGCTCACTATCTTATTTTCAATATATTTCTCTTATTTTACAGTAGTCAACTACAGGGAAAAGTGACCTCAATCTCCCCCATGAATATACTTGGCTGACATTCTATCTATGGACCCTGAAAGCAAAAAAGGATTACTCTCTAGCCAAGGGCATGAGGGAAATAAAAAAAAACAAAGAAAAGCACCATTACAAGCTTTATGCATGTGTCCCAATTGCTTCTTCCTCACCAGGTGTTAAAAGCATCTGTTGTTCTTTTTTTGCAAATTAATCTATGCTCTGGCATGCACATACATTTCTTGGCTCACTAACCTTTCTTCCACCCCCAGTGAGTATGTATCTCTCTCCCTAGTCTCTCTATCACTTTGGCACCTAACTGACTTCAGGAAAGTGTGCTAAAGGCTAAGACTTTGCCGCCTGTCTCCTCTCTTTTCTAAACCAAGGGTTGATTTCATACATTATCGACATCTGTCTTTACTCACCTAGTCTCTACACTCTAAACACCGTTCTCCTCACTGATAAACTTAAGTACAAGTCCCACTGATAGTTTTTTCAACAAAGGGATCTTCTGCTCATGGCTCTATCTACTCCATTCGGCCTCACTTCATTCAGACTCTCTCCGCTCCCCTACCCTACCCCCATTCCACCCAACACCACTTTCTTTACATATATACTCTTGCACTCTTATCCAACTAATCATCCTCTCTAACTAATCTAACACCTGCTTCACTCCTATAACCACTCCCACCTATCTCTCCTCCCTAACATTCTCACTAGTCCCCATTCCCTTCTCATTAATGCCTACTTTTCATTTTTAGTCACACTCTCTCTGTTTTTTTCTGCTTTCACTACTCTAATCACTTCATTCTTGACTCATCTATCTCTCTTCCCTCTCCCTACCTACTCTCCCATCATGTTGTCACTCTATCTATTCACCACCTTTCTCTTCTTCCTCTCTTTAACAACCTCTTACCATTCACCGCTCTACTATCATTCCCCTTCACCTACTCTCCTCATACTCCTCTTACTGATACTATCTCTTACCCACAATTAATCTCACCATCTCTCTTCTCTATTTCACCATCTAACCTCTTCAAAGTTCCTACTTCTTCTAACTCATCTCTCTCCTCTGGTCAGAAACCTAGATTTCCTATTACCCTGAACTTACTTTCTTCTCTTCTCACATTCCTTGATACTCTTCTTTTGGATGGAGGCATCCACCACAACCCAGGGCCTCCCACATCTTTCTTGCATAATATCACTCCTCATACCCCTCCTGCTCACTTACCCCTTCCTACCAGTAATTCTCCTTCCAAATATCTAAAAATATTCTCTTTAAATATTCAAAATATTATAAATAAAGTAACAGACCTGCACTCCTGGATATCTAACACATCTCCTCATATTCTTGCCTTATCAGAAACTTGACTGAAACCTCACATCCTTAACACAGAAATCCTACCTCCAGGTTATTACATATTTTGCTCAGATAGAACCAAATGGGGAGGAGGGGTTGCTATCGTCTACTCTGAGCTACTTAATCTGTCCCCTTTATCCATCTCTGTTCCCTGCTTCTCACCTGCTGAAATGCTGTTGTTGTTGTTGTTGTGTCTTTCGGCTTTTCCTGGTTAGGGGTCACCACAGCGAAACTCCGGTCCGCTAATGATTGGCAGTAGATTTTGTACATGCCGAGTTGCCGGCCCTGATGCACAACCTTCAACGAAGGTACGCCCATTCACACATGTCTCCACACAGAAGACGCTCTAGCTGAGAATCGAACAAGACAATGTCTTATTGAGAGGCTCACCTGCTGAAATACTCATCATAAATTGTCACCTCAATCCTCAAAAAATATTTGCCAGTCTATCTATACATTCGCTCTGACGATAATATTCTCATCCTAGAGAACTTCCTGTCATGGATTAATCACCATATCCCTTATGAAACTATCATGCTTAGAGACACTTATATAGACTGGACTAAACTGTAAATTTCTATAATAACATATTCCTTGACACACTTGATTTTGTTGCTCCATCTAGAAACATCAGAATCAAATCCAACTATGCCCCCCTGGCTAACAAAACAAACCCGCTCAATCATGCATAAAAGAGATTCTTCCTGGAAAGCCTGGATTAAAAATGAGTCCTCTATTACTGCAGACAAATAGAGCACTCAGAAACCTGGCCAAAAAACTTGCCAACAAAGACAAGAGAGCTTTTTTTCCTCTAACCAAAGTAGCCCACACAAAAATGCATAAAGATTCTGGACCACCATCAACAATCTACTCCACCCAGGTAACCCCACTACTCCCAACCCCTTTCCAAATACAACTGCTGAAACTGCCTCTCTCCTTAACAACTATTTCATAGAAACTCTATAAAACCTCACACTTAATACACAAAACAGTACGTCTCACTGAACACCTCCACTACCCAATAAAAAAACTCTCCCCAATGCTTTTTCTTTCCAACCTGTTCCAATTACTATAGTTAAATCTCTCCTTAACAAACTTAAACCCTGCTCTCTCTCAGCAGACCAACTACCCCCTTATTTCCTAAAAATAGCTGCACAATCCATCCCTTACCTTGTATCTGTTCTTATTAACCATTCCATCTCAGAAGCCCTGGTCCCTGACATTTGGAAATCCTTCTATACTATCCCTATTCACAAAGGCAGCAACTCTACAGATCACTTTAGACCAATTGCTATCCTTTCCCCTATCCATAATCTTGGAAAAGTGCATCCATGTTCAGCTACTCAAACACCTTCTCAATAACAGTCTCCTCACTCCTACCCAACACGGCTTTAGGGCCCACCATAGCACTTCTACTACTTTACTGTCATTTACCCAAATAATAGCTGAAGCCCATGACAATAACCTCCTCATCTCCAACCTTTTCCTCAATCTTTCTAAGGCTTTTGATACTGTCTCTTATTCAAAACTTCTAATTAAACTCTCAGACCTGCATCTCTCTATCTCCTCCATCATCTGGTTCTCTAGCTATCTCTTGGGCAGGCAGCAATCTGTCCTCTGGCAAATTGTCCTCTCTCCATTTCTCCTTGTTAATACTGGAGTTTCCCAAGAACCAATTCTGGGCCCCCTCCTATTTAATATATTCAGTCATAAACTTCACTCTGCTAGCAACCTCTCTACACTTCTATAGTATACTGATGACTCTACCCTCTTTAACTCTGCCCACAACATTACTGATCTACTAACTCTCAATCAACTTTCATTTTCCTCTGTCAAAATCTGGCTCTCTAATAACCAACTCATATGAAAAAAAAAAAAAACAAAAAACAAACCTCTTCCTCACTAAAACACTTGCCCAGCACAAAGCCTCTTTCTGTATATCCTCTCTCAACACCATTACTAAACCTGAACCCCATACTAAACAACTTTGAGTTATCATTGACACTGAATTAAAATTTGATATTCATATTCAACAAAGTATAAAAAAGACGCACCAGAAACTTACCTTTCTTTTGTAATCCAAAATTTCTGTCACCCTCTTCCAAACCCTCCCTCACTCAGGCCCTTCTCTTAGCCTGCCTTCTTTACACTGCCCCTGTCCTTAATCATGTTCAAGCATCTGTTATCCCTAAACTACAGCAAACCTATAACAAAATTGCCATATCTGCCACCAACCTTCCTTACAAATCTCACAACAGTCTTGCCCTTAAGTCACTCCAATGGCCAGAATTCTCCAAACAGCTATTTATACCCCAGCTACATATTGCCCACTCAATCCTATATGAACCCACATCCTGTCCCTCCCTCTCCGATTTACCCTCCTTCTATAACCCCCCACATCATCTCTGTACTGCCAGTAAACACCTCCTTTTGTGTGTGATTAAGAAGCAGAAGCAAGCAGGCATTCAGATAGAGTAATAAATGGCTGTGAATGATGTAACTGTTATGTGTGTACCTGTATGGATCCTCCATACAGACACTCGGACACCAATTTCACCAGAACACAGCCAAGCTCTGTGCTAGGTCTACATCTTGGCATGTCAGACAGGTGTGAGCCATGCATGGTAGAGGTGGCATTTCATTGCTGTCATACCTGACCATTGCACTGGCTCATCCACACCCACTGTCAGATGCACTGCTGCCACCTGAACATGACTGATTTATGTAGGATTAGTTCCTCTCCTAAGGACACTCAGGAGCATGACAGCATGGCTTGCCATGTCTGGTTGTGAACAGTTCAACCACTGATGAAGCAGTGGTAGTACTGCCACTATGGGGGTGTGAACGGGCATGGTCATGTTGGCTAACAGCAGATGTGGCTGACCTATGCTCTCAAGGATCCCATCCCCCTCCCAGCAGATGTTTCTTCACAGACAGAGCCCATTCCAATGTGTCATTCATCTGATCCATTGAATCTGTAACACAGTGGAGTCAGTCATGCATACCACCCTGTGCCACATCTACAACCCTAAGGATTTCTCTAGAAGACCTATGGGACCATGCATGTGACTCCATGATTGCCCTAAACTATGTTGAGTGGCATGGAAAAGACACCTGGATCAGGTGGAGGATGAAAAGCATGCCTCTTCTGAGCACCCCTGTGGTGCCACTGCACTGGCCCAGTAATCAAGGAGTCTCAATCCTCACCACTGGCAACAGTCGGGAACATACACACTGGGAGGAAGACAGTAAAGTGCAGCTTTATTAGCTATGCTCCCTTCTGCTTAGACTATAAGGTAGTTCCAACTGCCACCAGCCACTCTTTATCAGCTACTTTAAGGCTCTTATCAAAGGGTGTCCAATCCTACTGTGTAATGTAACTATTAATCCAAATGGTAGTCTGACCAATAGCAAGGCTGTTTAAGAGTGGCCTGTGCAATGTCACCAAATAGATATGGAAGTACTCTAGAGCTTAAATATGTCTCACAGATATCAGCCACAATGATAGGTTGAAATACATTTAATAATAAATAAAAGAACAAGACGATACTCATTAAGTACTCAGTTACATCAGAGTTCAAAATCACAGGAACTATTTAAAACAACATTACAGGACAGTCTCAAATAAATAACAAAAACATCTAAGTTACACTTTACTATATTCCTATCTGAATCTAAAAGAGTTACTTTGCCCTAAAAACGTACTTACAGCAAGGCAAGTGCAGGTGAATGAATCTTCTAGCTGATGTTGTTGTCAGTTCAAAAGACAGATACAAAATGTCCTGTTTCTCTCTCTCAAAGAGTTCTTAAATTAATATCAAATATTACTGCTGGGTTTGCTTGGACTATATCACTTTTTGTCACCTGAATTTAGTTCCCAAGCTAAACTCCCATTGTCAGAAACTACCCACATTTAACATCCCTCTGTGAAAATACATAACCTTCAGATGTTTGCAACTGCTAGAGGACATATAACAATAAAACACAAAACAACACAGAGAGTTCCCTAGTGTAGACATCCTGTCCCCTGTTGACTGAAACTGAAAGATAACTTTTGTAGAATAATCATAAAACAATTTAACTTCAACTATTTTCTTGAAGTTTTGCAAGTTAATCCTCTATGTTCTAGTTTCCACTGTTAAAAATATATACATTCACACAATTACAATAGTTTATATACATTTCTGTTCTAAGCCAGCAGGGCATGCCATGGTTACATTTTGAACTCAGTACATAACATGCAGTTCTAACACAGTTGTAGCACAAGCATCTTACATGAAGCATGTTGGCATTCACAAATGACACATAAAGGATGGCGCAGTGGTGCAGCGGTAGCATTGTCACCTCACAGCAAGAAGTTCTCCACTTCAATTTTTGGCTGGAGTGCCTTCTGTGCAGAGTCTGCATGTCTTCCCTGCATTTGTGTGGGTTTCCTCCGGGTGCTCTAGTTTCCTCCCATGTTTCAAAGACATGCATCTGGAGCTTTTCTCCCCAGGCCTCATTCATTGTTGGACTTTCCTGGTAAACATTTATTTATTATTTTATTTATTTATTTATTTGCATTTGTTTACTGAGAAGGTCCACTGGGCCAACAGGTACCCATTTTCAGTGGAGGCCCAACGAGAAAACCTCAACAAAGAACAATACAAACATTACAGTAGTTAAAGCAGTGAGTAAAACATATATTAGCAATAGCAGTACAATGATGTAAACAATACATACATTTAAATAGTAGGCACAACATAACATAATACTAATAAAAGTTTCATAGTATGCAATTTTAGTATAGTCAAACAGTATTTATTTTACTGAGGCAATGGAATAGCAGGAGAGAGGACAAGTCAGGTTATAGCTTGTGAGAAAGTTTCACATGAACATAGCCATTTTGAGGAGAAATGTCTCAAATATTTTTTGAAGAGGGAAGCATTTCTAATGGATCTGAGCTGGGAAGGGAGAGAGTTCCATAATCTAGCAGTGGAAATGGAGTGGAGCATTGGGTCAGTGGAAAGATTAGGTTTTCCTACTTGCAAAAGCATTTGATTTTCAGAGCTGGGAGGTCTATTAGGGTGGTATAGAGTGAAAAGAGAAGGGAGAGAAGGGCAGGTGGATGGATTGAATATTAGTTTGTGGGCAGTTGTTAGTTGTATGTAAGTAAGATGATGTGGAAGTTCCAGTCAGTTTAATAGTCGAAGAGAGGTACAGTGGTGAGAGAGATGTTGCCTATTTGTGATGAACTTGGCAATTTTATTATAGCATAAATCTTTTTTGGATTTAAGATCGGCCTATATGTTGGTAAAGAGGAGAGCACCACAGAAAAGTGAGGGGGGCAGGAAGGAAGAGGCAATGGCTAGTTTTGAGGTGTAATTTAAGAAAGTTTTTTATGACGGTATAGTGTACCTAGTTTTTGGTGTGGTTTTTTTTTATGTTGCTGTGTATGTGCAAGTCGAAAGTAAGGTGTTGATCCAGAGTGAAATCTAGGAGTTTCTTATGTGAGACTACCTCAATGGTAGTGTTGTCTTGGGAGAGAACAGTGAAATAAACTTTATTTACAGAGGTGAACTTTTTGGGGGTAAATAGCATTAATTTGGTTTTCTTAGGGTTTAAGGCAAGGTGGTTATTAGCCATCCATGTTTTGGTGGAGCGGAGTGCTGATTGGGTAAGTTTCAGGAGTCTGGGTGAGGAATTAGCAGTGCAGATGAAAGTGTAGTCATCTGGGTATTGTATGATTGTACTGTGGGTTAGAGTAGAGTGGAAGTCATTGATAAAAATGCTGAAGAGCAAAGGCTCTAAGATAGATCCTTGGGAAATTCAGTGGTGGTGCTGAGGAAAGGAGAGAAAGAATGTAGCCCTTTGGTGGCTTGCTGCCTGTCAGTGAGGTAGCTAGTAATCCAGTGTAAGGTGGGGGAAGAGATTCCTAAGTTGGATGATTTTGTAAGAAGAGAAGAATGGGAGATAGTATCAAAGGCTTTGGAAAGGTCAAGAAATAGAAAAGAGACAAGTTTCCTGGAGACTCAAGTCAGGTTGATAGAGTCACAGAGAGATATGAGAGCTGTAGTGGTACTATGTCCAGGTTTAAAACAATGCTGAGTTGGTGATAGTAAGTTATTGTTGAGTAGAAAGTGTTGGAGTTGGCTGTGAATACATTTTTCTAGTATTTTTGAGATGGGAGAAAGAATGGCGATAGTCTAAAGTTGGTGATGTCTGTATTGTTACCACCTTTGTGCACTGGAATGATGAATGCCTTTGCCAAGATCAAGGGAACGTAAGACTCTTTGTTTGACCTGTTAATGAGTAGACTGACAGAATAGGCAATAGAGTTTGCAGCTATTTGAAGATATTCTGGGGGCACGTTGTCAGGGGTGGTAGTGCAGGGTTTTAGTTTGAAAAGTAGTTTCTTAACTGTGGAAGTAGGGATAGCAGCAAGAGAGAAGTTATAAGAGTGGGGGAGGGAGGGATTTGTTGTTGGGTGCTCTGCTAGATTAGGCTGGTTGTGAGGGAAATTGGTGGTAAGATTGGATATGATATCTATGAAATATTTGTTGAAGAGTGTAAATATTTCAGTTGGGCTTTTTTCAGGGTTTGGGCAGGGGTTATTTTTAGATTCAGGGGACAGTAGGTTGTTGATTGAGCTCCAGAAGCATTTTGAGTTATTTTTTCTTTCGGTTTGCAGGCTATGATAATAGTCTTTTTTGTCTTTAGTAACTAGCTGCTTTACTTGGTTGCAAAGGTTTCTATAGGTGATAAGGTCAGAAAGATTTTTATGCTTATGCCAACATTTCCAAGCTTTGTCTCTAGAAGACATGCTTTGTTTAGTTGTTCTTGTAAGCCGTGGGACTTGTCTATCTTTTACACATTTTAGCTGGGGGGAGCTAGGTTGTTTAAGATGTTAAGGAAAGTAGAACTGAAAAAATTGGCTGCTTCATCAAGGGGAAGTAGTTTTAAGGGATCACAGTTAAAGAATTGTTAAAGGTAGTGCGGAAACATTTGATAAGTCTCTGGTGTTTCTATATTGATATTTGTTTAATGGGAATGTGGGTTTATGAATTATATAAGCAGGTAAGTGGTCACTGATACTGTTAGGAAGGGTACATGTGGAGGATATTTTATTGAGGTTCGAGACCATGATCCAGTCTAGGATTGTCCCACTGCTGTTGTTTCTGTTAGGTCTGGTAATATCAGAGATTAGCTGGCTGTAATTATATATGTTAATGTTTGTTGGGGAGTGTTGTTGGGGGACATCCAAACAATTAATATTGACATCCCCAAGAATTATAGTTTCTGCTGCTATGTTGTTTGATGTCCAAGATAAGACTTCCTCAAGTATGGGAATATTGTTGCCGGGGGGGAGGGGGATGTAGAGGACAATGATGCAGAGGGTTTTTTTGTCATTAATTTTTAGGAAGGTTGTTAAGATGTCTGTGGTGGAGAATCTGGGTATGGTTGAGTTGTATGGGACTATGTTGAACGAGTTGGGGTAGATCAGTGCTACTCCTCCACCTTTTTTCTGCAGTCTATCTAAGCGGAAGCATGCAAAGCCTGGAGGAAGGAATTCTGTGCTTTTAATGTATGTTGTCAGCCATGTTTCAGTGGCTGCAATTATGTCAGGCTTGTTACGTTTTATCCAGGCATAAAAGTCAGGGATTTTGTTTCAAATACTTTGTAGATTTATTGTAGTAAGGTTTAGAGATTTGTAGGGGCTAGGTGGGCTATGAAAAGATGAGAGGGGGCCTGGGTTAGGATGGATGTCTCCAGTCAATGATAATTTAGAGTATTTAAATAGGATAGTTATAGGTTCTTTTTTCTTTTTTATGACTTGGTGGGGGTAGGTGGTATGCTTTATGACATTTTTGTTATTTAAGGAGAGGATTTTTACTTTAAAACTGAAAATATCTTGTGTTGCACATAGGTAACAAGATATGTTAGAGAAGGTGCTGAGATGTATGGTGTCAGGGAAGGTTGTGGTTGTGGGTTTGTGGCATATATTATTAATTTGTAATGGTGTAAGCTGTAGTAGGAGGATTAGGGGTAATAGGAGACTGAGAGGTGATAGGTTAACTGTAAGTGAAATACTGTTAAGGAAAGGAAGGTGATTGGCTGTGGGTAATAGGGTTGGAGCCCTATTGAGAATAAATGTAATTGAAATGGGGGTGGGTGGGAATGAAAGTAAGGGTAGGGGAGCAAAGAGAGCCCAAGCAGAGCGAGGGCGAACAGAGCGGGTTTGCCTGACTGGAAGAGGCAGGAGTGCCACTGCCACAAAAAGAAAAAAGAAAACACTCAGTCGTGTTCAATACAGGAAACCAGTTCCCAGGTAGGATGTGATGTATTCAGATGAAAGACAATCTTTACAAAGTAAAACTGAGTGTAATGGGGAAAACAAATTGAATACTACACTCCCATCTAGTTAAGAGCGTCTAACATGTAAAATACAGGAGAAAGAATGTTTTTAACGTAGGTTTGTATATGCTGGTTTGTTAACAGTGTCTGGTATTGAAAGGGGGAATAGGCAGTGCGTGGTGACTTTCTAGTAGGTGTATGCTGCCATCCTGTGGAGATAGGGGGATGGACAGTTTAACAGGAGTAATAAATATAAACCGGAGACAGAGCGGGGGATGGGAATGTTCTCGGGGTCCACAAGTGTGCAAGCCACTTACTACAAAGTCATCTATCCTCAACTAACAGCTTAAAATCAGTAGGATTTCACTTACACTGAGGGGCTTAATTGGACAATTTTCCAAGATGTCTAGCCGAGGATTCGCAGCTAGCAGTTCAGGGAATGGTCCAAGCTGTTATTGCAGAATGTGTGGGAGATGGGAGGCAGTCTTGGTAAATGGTGTCCTTCCAACTGAAAAAGAAAAAAATAAAAGAGAGAGGTGAGAATAGGTATGAGGCAGGTTAAGGGAGAGTTAAAAATCTATTAAGGGGGGACAGTATTTAGCAAGGTTGTTTACAGAGAGGCCAAGAAGCAAAAGATCTAATTGGCCTTAAAGGGGCCAGATGGTTACACTAACTTTATAGTGTGGAGTGGGAGAAGAAAAAGAAAAGAAATAAATGTTTAAGCAAGGTTCCTGGAGCTGTGAGATGGGGAGAAGGGAAAAAGGAGCAGAAGAAGCAGAGGAAAAGGTAGTGAATGGGGCAGACTGAGAAACGTGAAGAGCAGGAATAATGATGAAAACCTACTGCAAAGATAAGGCAGCAGTCAGGCAATAGCCCACATATTACAAAACAGCCTCATGCAACAAACCCTTATTAACAGGATAGCGGCAGTAAAAGTGGAATACTAATAATATCACAAGGTCGACTGGGTTACTGTGGCATAATAAAATAGTTAAATTGCAAGGCAAGAGTGTACAGTACTTGATAAACAATTCCACGCACAATATTTGAGCTACAGTTCCGGCTAGAATCAGAATTCATACAAGTACTTTTCATACAATAGCCCATAGTACCGGGAAATCAGCAAAGGCAGTTTCAATAGGTACGTGCGACCTTTAACCTAAGATAGCTGATGGGATATCTCAGTTAATGTCTCAAATCAGAGCACTAAATCAATAAAACAGTTGAACACGCTGTAAGAGCCTCAGGTAATACACTCGTATCCTCAGGTAACCTTATATGCAACCATAGACAAGTTCCTTCAGTGGAGCATCTGTGAGCAGCAGCAGTTCCTAGTGTGTATCACAATTGTTTATGTGGCCATAGAAGTGAATGCCTGATATTATGTGTTACAGTTTCACAATACTTAAAGACAAAAATATCAGGAATCCTTACTTATGGGCTAGCACACTATGCGGAGGTCCGAGGGAGACATCTGGCCAAGAAATAGCATTTTAAAAATGGTGCTGCAAAAACAGACATCTAGACATAGAGTTTGGATTGGATAAGTGTGGGGGGGGGGGAGGCACAGCACATGTTCAGGAAGGAAAGGATTGATCTATTTTTCCAAAACAAAGTCCCACCTGACTGGAAGAGGTAGGAGTGTCACAGCCACAAAAAGAAAAAAAAAACAGTCAGGTTCAAAACAGGAAACCAGCTCCCAGGTAGGCTGTGCTGTATTGGGATAAATGACACTCTTTACAAAGAAAAACTGAGTATAATGGGGAAAACAAATTGAATACTACACTTCCATTTAGTTAAGGGCTTCTAATATGTAATATACAGGAGAAAGAATGCTTTTCATGTAGGTTTGTATATGCTGGTTTAACAATGTCTGGTACTGAAAGGGGGATATAGGCAGTGCATGGTGACTTTTTAATAGCCGTATACTGCCATCTAGAGGAGGTAGGGGGAAGAACAGTTTAACACGAATGTTAAATATAAATAAGAGACAGGGTGGGGGATGTGAATGTCCTCAGGGTCCACAAGTGTGCAAACCACTTACTACAACACCATTTATCCTCAAATAACAGCTTAAAAACAGTAGGCTTTCACCTACATTGAGGGGCTGAAATGGACAGTTTTCTAAGATGTTCAGCCGAGGATTGGCAACTAGCAGTGCAGGGAATGGTCCAAGCAGTTACTGTACAATGTGTGGGAGATTGGAGGCAGTCATGGTAAGTGGCATCCTTCCAGACTCAGGGGCTGAATTGGATGGTTTTCCAAGACATCTAGCCGGGGATTGGCAGCTAGCAGTGCAGGGAAGGGTCCAAGCAATTACTGTAGAATGTGTCGGAGATGGGAGGCAGTCTTGGTAAGTGGCATCCTTCCAGAATGAGGGGCTGAATTGGATGGTTTTCCGAGATGTCCAGCTGAGGATTGGCAGCTAGCAGTGCAGGGAATGGTCCAAACAGTTACTGTAGGATGTGTGGGAAATGGGAGGCAGTCTTGGTAAGTGGCGTCCTTCCAGACTGAGGGGCTGAATTGGACAGTTTTACAAGATGTCCAGCTGAAGATTGGCAGCCAGCAGTGCAGAGAATGGTCCAAGCAGTTACTGTAGAATGTGTGGAAGATGGGAGAAAGTCTTGGTAAGTGGTATCCTTCCAGACTGAGGGGCTGAATTGGACAGTTTTGCAAGATGTCCAACTGAGGATTGGCAGCTAGCAGTGCAGGGAATGGTCCAAGCAGTTACTGTAGAATGTGTGGGAGATGGGAGAAAGTCTTGGTAAGTGGTATCTTTCCAGACTGAGGAGCTGAATTGGACAGTTTTACAACATGTCCAACTGAGGATTGGCAGCTAGCAGTGCAGGGAATGGTCCAAGCAGTTACTGTAGAATGTGTGGGAGATGGGAAAAAGTCTTGGTAAGTGGCATCCTTCCAAACTCTGGGGCTGAATTGAACAGTTTTACAAGATGTCCAACTGAGGATTGGCAGCTAGCAGTGCAGGGAATGAGATGAGAGGCAGTCTTGGTAAGTGGCATCCTTCCAGACTGAGGGGCCGAACTGGACAGTTTTCCAAGATGACCAGCCAAGGACTGGCAGCTAGCAGTGCTGAGAATGGTCCAATCAGTTACTGTAGGATGTGTGGAAGATGGGAGAAAGTCTTGGTAAGTGATATCCTTCCAGACTGAGGGGCTGAATTGAACAGTTTTACAAGATGTCCAACTGAGGATTAGCAGCTAGCAGTGCAGGGAATGGTTCAAGGAGTTACTGTAAAATGTGTGGGAGATGGGAGAAAGTCTTGGTAAGTGGCATCCTTCCAGACTGAGGGGCTGAACTGGACAGTTTTCCAAGATGTCCAGCCAAGGATTGGCAGCTAGCAGTGCAGAGAATGGTCCAATCAGTTACTGTAGGATGTGTGGGAGATGGGAGGCAGTCTTGATAAGCGGTGTCCTTTCAGGGGCTAGCACATTTATGTGGGGGTCTGAGGGAGATGTCCAGCCAAGAAATAGGATTTTAAAAATGTTAAGAAATGTTAAGTAAATACAAATAAAAAATAACCATTTACAAAGTTCCAGACAGCTAGGCTGGAGGTATCTCCTTCTGTCACACTTCTGTATAAATTACATTAATATTCGCAAATGACATATAATTATTTACAAAATTCCAGATAGCTGGGCTTGCAGTATATCCTCGTGTTACATTTCTATATAAATAATTGTAATATTCACAAATGAAATAGAATTATTTACAAAATTCCAGCTAGCTGGGTTGACAGTATTTCCTTTTGTCACAACCCCTAACAACCCTCCTGTATGGCACCTCACCCACACTTTGGCTATGGCCAGAATCAACAAGGACTGAAGCCACAGTATCCACTCTTCCCTGATCAACTGACTTGTCCTTCACCTGTCCAATATCTCAGGTCTCACTGCAATGGGTAGACATAGGCCTACTGGCTGTGTCCAATAGAATTTCAGGGGATGGCAAAATATCAACATCAGTGTCAGATTCAACCTCTGTGCCCCTGACTGTGCCTCTGTTTGTCCACCATCATCATCAGGGTCTGCTGATACTCTGACATCAGGCAGCAGAAGTCCCACACTTCCACTATCAGGATCACCTGTGATAATAAACAACAAACACAGAAAAAAGTAATATATATGCTACTATAATCCAATATATGCCACTATTATAGACAGTACAGCAACAAGAACAACAGTCCTGACATCAACATTACACACTAAAATATTTCTTTGAGCTGCTTATCTGTACTGACATAAAAGTGTTGGCTTGCCATGTGCAGGTGATGGTAGGCTCCCTATGCCAGATGGCCCTGGAAGTAGTTAAGCATAAGGTAAGGGCAACCTTCTTAACAGTAACACAGAGGGTACAACTTTTTGCCCTTTATATGTCCATTAACTATACTTTCAACAAGAACATGTATAACAAGTCCCACCTAATCAATGTGTAATCAATCAAAATGTATTGTTATAATTAAGAATAACACAAAGGTAACATTTTTGCCCTTTATATGTCTATTTTCAACAAGAACGTGGATAACAAGTCCAACCTAAGTCCCACATATAATCAATCAAAATGTGTTGTTAACTGTAACACTCTACAATCATCCCCACAACCAATTTCTTGTTAAACAGAACTAGTGCATTGATGTAAATATTTTATTATGCAACAGAATTTAACAATTCATAGGATCATAGAAGGTTACTACGCTATTGACCCTGAAGCCCTTATAAGCCTAGTCAAAAGGTTAGCCTATGTTTAGACAAATCAGCACCCAATGCTCCTGTTCAACAGGGACATGGATGGAATCCCAGGGTATATTTTCTTTTTCACATCCAGTTATCCAAGTTGTGCTTAAAAATGGGTAAAGAGGTATTCTGCTTGATGTGGAGAGGGACTCTACTGCATAGATGATGGAGTCTCTGGGACACAAATCTGTCCCGCCAACAAGTCCTGTTGATGTCACAGACGAGGTTGAGGTCACCTGTGCGGGTTACTCCAGTGGAACTTGAATTGCGGATATGCAAACGTCCCATGAAGATGGGGTCCATAATCGCCTTGTATGCCAGACATAGGTCAACTCTGAGGAGTCTGTATGAAACTGAGCAGAGGGATAGAGCTTCTAGCCTGTCTGTTTATGGTAGATATTTGAGGCCCTGTATTCTCCTGGTGTGGAACGTCTGTGGTCTCTCCAGCTGCTGCATGTACTTTGTGATTTACATGCTGAAAGGTGTGTTGTACTCAGTGATGGGCCTTATAAGGGAAGAATAAAGGGATGTTATGACCTCTTTGTTCCTGGATGAGATACTCTTACTTTTGAGGTGGGCCATGTAGAAGACTTTCCATACCACGGAAGCTACATGGTCATCAAAGGTCAGGTTGCTATCAACCTGGATGCCCAAATCCCTCACGAGTGATTGAGTGCTTAGGACATTGTTATTAATGTGATAATTTATGGGGATGTCACTCTCCCCAAAGGGGATGATGATGCATTGTTCTATATTCAGCTTGAGGCCATGTTTATGTCTCCAGTCATTTGAGTGAGACCCTTCTGGAGGATGTTCACATCACTAGGGGAATTGATGACAGCACCCAGCTTGCACTCATCAGCAAACTTGGTCAGCCATAGCCCATTGGTTGTGGCCTGAACCTCAGAAAAGTATATCCCAAATAACAGAGGCCCCAAGACCGATCCCTGTTGCATGCCGCTTATTATGGGTCTACTGCTTGAGGTGGCTTCCCCTATTTTAACAATGTGAGTTCTATCAGCGAGCCAGTTTTCTACTCATCTGGTAACATATGGATTGATGCCTAGTTGAGAGAGTTTATATATTATGCTCGAGAGAGGAATAGAGCTTTTCTCCCTGGGCCTCCACTGAAAATGGGCTCATTTCAGCAAATAAATAATAAATAATAAATAAATAGTGTCAACGGCTTTGGCCATGTAAAGGTAGGTGGTGTGCACAGTCTTCCCCTCATCCATGGCTTTGGGAACTGTCTCAAAGAAGTCAACCAAATTTAGCAGACATGACCTTCCCTTGACAAAGCCAAATTGTGTGGGATCAAGTGTTTGGAGGTTGCCAATGCATTTGTTAATGAGGTCCATAAAAATCCATTCCATGGCCATGCAGATCAGGCTAGTTAGGCTGATGGGTCTATAATTTCCTAGATCGGTGGATGCTCCACCTTTGTGTAAAGGGATGACAGTGGTTTTCCTCCATTTAGCTGGGATGAAGCCAGTACTCAGGCTTTTGTTGAATAGGGTGCCTAATGGTGCTGCAAGTTCCTGCCTGAGTTCACATAGGATGCAGCCTGGGATGTTATCAGGTCCCATAGAGGCTGTATTTTTTTGCCTTTGAGAGAGCAGCAATGACCTGTTCCCTAGATATAAGGGGAAGGGGGCAGGTACTGGGGATGTCCTGATATACTGATAAGGGGACAGACAGCTAAAGTTTTTGGTGAATGTGTCAGCCAGCAAGTTTGCTATATCTATGGCATTTGTATATGTGGTGTCCTTGGCCACCAGTTCTGAACAGATATGGGTGCTTCCTTTGAAATTGCGGACATATGTGAAGAAGGCATTATGACTGTCTCTAGCAGATGTGGCCAACTTGGAATCAAAGTTTGCTTTGGAGGATTTCACTAGTGCTCTTATTTGCTTGTCCAGGCAAAGGAGGCATTGCTTCCAATTCAGAACCTGCTCCTTCTTGGTCTTGGACAGCAATGTTTTCCTTTTGTTATAGAGTTTATTTATTGCAGCTGTCCATCAGACTGGTTTACTCTTCCTTGCGGAGGATGATTTAGTCCTGATATACATAAGCCTACCTGAAAGCTCCTCTTGAGATATGCTTGCTACCCCTGAAACAGTGGCACCAATGTCAAGGGCATGGTGTTCTGCCTTTTCTGGGAGCTGTCAGGTTCCCTGACAGCATACAGGACCTCTTAATTTGCTGTTAGTGGTGGACCTGCAGCTGCCCACCTGCAGTTGCTCACCTCTGTGCAGATGAAATAATGTCAGTGGCCGAATGGCGTACTTGATCATAATTCCTGCTGTGGACAGTTACTACATTCACATCTGCATCTATCTGCTGCAAAATTTGCATTCTGCCTGACATAGCTCTACTTCTCCTCTCAAGGAAAAAGGTACTATGTTAGCTAAAAGCTTCTACAATGACTTGACTATCGGGGTCACTGAATGGTGGTTTTCAGAATTGAGAGACCTGAGTGCCATAGTTCTAGGTGTCCTAAAAGTCAACAGAAGAATAATATACATAAGTGTTGCATAACTACAAAATAACTGTTCCCAGATAAAACAGAAAAGGTAGAATTTCAGCATTACCCTCTGGAGAAACATAAAACAGTCTAAAGATCTGAACTATGAACAATAGGCTGGATCCAAGAAAAGGGAGAGCAACAATGTCAACATATCCTTGTTTGTGCCATAACAGAAATGCAGCTTTACTCCTCCAACCCCAAGAAGACAGGTAAATGACACATTTTGCTAACAAACCATCATTGTAATGCTAAAAGTGTTATCAAATGAAATGTCCCTGAAACATATCAACAGATTTAACGCAGAACATTCCATTATAGGATATTGCCAATCGTGTATACCTGTGAAATTCCCTAACAAACATGCCCATGCCATCAGTACAATTCTGACTAATGCACAGAGATAAAAGTGTAGCATTTGTTAATCAATATATATATATATATATATATATATATATATATATATATATATATATATATATATATATGTATATATATATATATATATATATATATATATATATATATATGTGTGTGTGTGTGTGTGTGTGTTGAACAGAGTTTTCTTAATGACATTTCAGCATGTGCAGTATATATCTGAAAAAATGCAAGCATACCTTCTCAAATTTGATAATCTTCTGTGCAGATATAGTCCAAAGTAATAGCCTCTTTTCTGTGTTCTCCACATAAACAAGTCTCTTCACCTTCAGGTTCCCTAGCTACGTGTTTTCCTTTCTATGGTATAGATTCAGGGCTGTCAGTATGGTAAAGATGTAAATCAGGTTTAAACTCATTAGAACTGTTGAATCCGAAATACTTGGCTCCATGTATCTGATGTAAACATAGAGAAGGCACTCTCTCAAAGTTTTTAATGGATTGCAACTTTGAATGATTACTGGTAGGGAGAAGGAAAACACAACAGTAATGCAGACTGCCCAACATCCAGTAGGTGTGTCAGGTTAGACTTATCAAGTGTTAGAGGTTGGAAATGTAAGTAAGCAGGACACAATTCACAGGTTCTGTTCCTTAACATCCAACCTCCCCTTCATTTGTTTGCAACTGTATATTATATTATTGCCATGTAATATCCTCACATATTTTAAGGACAATGATATGGAATACTTACAGACTGCATGTCACACATTGCTGGCCAGATAAGAGAAGAATGAGGAACAAACAAGTTAAATGGATACATTCAATTAATTCTGTTAGGCACTGAACAAAACACTGAAAATAAAATATGACTGCCTTTGGTTTATATTTTGCATCATGTTGCAAGACCAGACAGGAGGAGGAGGCAACTACACACACCACAAAACCAGCCTCACATAATGCTACCACTCCACTGAATCAAACACATAAACACACAAAGACATACTCGGAGGCTCTGAGTAAAAATTTACCTAAACAGCAGAGGCCGCCAAAGCAGACACACAAACAACTGCTACCTCAAGACACCCCACAAGCAACACATAAACCACAAAAGCAGTGTGCAAAGCAGTCACAGCCCTTAAGGCCAAATACAACACCAAACATACTTGTCATAGGTGACTCCATAGTCAGACACACTGATGTCCCACTCACCAGGCTGAACAAGGAGAGGGTCACAGTAAGCTGCTTATCGGGCGCTAGAATCCGCCACATAACACAAGCACTCGGGTCACTCCACGGCAAGTACAAATATGACAAGGTCATTGTCCATGCTGGTGTGAACGACCTGAGACGTACCTCCCTGGACTACATGAAAAGAGACATAGAGGAGCTCTCTGATTATGTAGCCCAGGCAGGTATGACCCTAACCTGAGCAGTATCCTTCCTTCACCAAGAATGATGCCACAATATAGAGACAAGATGATCAGCTTTAACAATTGGCTTAATGTCTGGTGTCATTCAAAGGGGATCCAGTGTCTGTCTGCCTGGGATGACATGCTTGACAAGCCACGCTGCTTCGCAAGGGACGGCTTGCACCTGTCACCCCTGGGATTCCGGATATTGGCTAAGGCTCTTGCCACCCCATAGTGCCTTTTTAGGCAAGGCTCAAATTCTAAACCTACCACCCTAGAAAACAAAAATGGGAAGAAACTGAGGGTAATGCTGCTCAATGCCAGAAGTCTAAATCTCAAAATGCACGCACTCAAGGCCCTTCTCAGTATGGAGAACATCGATGTCTGTGCTGTAACTGTAACCTGGTTCAAGGCTCCTGAGAGCACCCCGGCACTATTAGGTTTTACCTCATATCATGCGTTCCGGCCCAAAACCCGGACCACACCACAAAAGGAGGGGGTGTATCCATATTCATAAAGGATACCCACACCTCCAGGTTGGTGGCAACGCAGTAAGCTTCGGAAACCATCCAGGTGCAACTAACCATAGGCAAAACTGCTCTACAAATTGTAGCATGCTACAGGCCACCCTCTCAAACTCAGGAACCCCACACAGCCTTCCTGAAGACACTGGAGGGTATAAATGTATCTCCAAACACCATCATATTGGGTGACTTCAACTACCCGAATATAGACTGGGAACATTACTCAAGCCCTAACTTTCTAGCCCAACGGTTCCTGGAGTTCATAAATTCAAATGCCATGGAACAGCTAGTCACTGTTCCCACGAGAGGAGAAAATATACTAGATCTCATTGTCACAAACATGGGGACAAAATGCTCCACACCCGAAGTATATCCCTCATTGGTGAGATCTGATCATAAACTAATCTCAATAGAAATCCACATCCCGCCCCCACCCCAAACAAAAAAGACCATAGTGAAGAACTTCTCTAAAGCAAAGTTCACACTACTCAAGACTGGTGTGGTATCCTTCAAGGCCCCTGAGCCAGTGGAAACCACAACCCAAGCTGCGGAAGCCCTTACAAATGCCTTCTATGAACACCTCCAGGACTGCATGGATCAGGCAATCCCAAATAAAACCAAGACTCTTTCCACAAAGGGCAAACGTCCAGTCTGGTGGACCCCAGCCATTAACAAACTTTACAATAAGAGGAGAAAGCTATTACATGATAGAACAAAATCCATAAAAGGGAAGTCACCCCTGATCATTATTAGTAAAAAATACGAGCACTCATAAAATCAACTAAGGCCAATTTTGAGAGAAAATTGCCATGGATTCAAAGGACAATCATAAGGCCTTTTTCAGCTATGTTAGGAACCTGGGTGGAAACTCCCAGATATGCTCAGAATTAGTCCAAAATGATACAAAACGCCACTGAACCCACAGACATTGCCAACATACTGGCATACAGGTTCAGTGCAAACTTCACCCCTCTCCCCTAAAGGAGAGATAACTATCCCAGCCGAGTGTAGCCTCCCGGACATCTCAAATGCGCAGGTGAAAGCTGCTCTCTCTAAAGCTAAAAACACAGCATCAATGGGACCGGATGGTGTCCCCGGCTGTGTGCTACCCGAGCTAAGCGAGGAATTAATCCCGCACATAAGGCAGCTGTTTAATCTCAGCCTTACCACAGGATACGTGCCCAAGGAGTGGCGACGGCAACTGTTGTCCCACTCCACAAAGGCGGCGCCTCACGGACCCTGCTAATTACCACCCCATAAGCTTAACAAGTCTAGTCTCCAGAGCTATGGAGAGCATCATAATGGAGCTCATAAACAAACATACAGCGGACTTGCAGACATTGGACCCGACCCAGTTTGGCTTTGTCAAGGGAAGATCATGCCTTTTGAACTTGGTCGACTTCTTGAAACAGTCACCAAGGCCATTGATGAGGGAAAGGCAGTCCATACAGCCTACCTTGACCTTGCAAAGGCTTTCGACACAATACCCCACTCGGGTATTGTAGAAAAACTTACCAGCTTAAATGTAAACCCATATGTCACAAGATGGGTTGCAAACTGGCTTAAGGACAGAACCCACAGGGTTAGAGTTGCTGGCGCTGTGTCAGACTCCAAGCCGGTCACAAGTGGTGTCCCACAGGGCTTGGTCCTTGGCCCCCTATTGTTTGGCATCTACTTCTCAGAAGTACAGGCCAACATAGGAGGACTTTGGCTGACAAAGTTTGCAGACGACTGCAAACTGGGCGCCATAGTGGAAAGTGCATCAGACACGGATATCCTTCAGAAGGGACTCACGGAAACAGATAGCTGGTGCCAGAGCCATGGCCTGAAGTTAAACGCCAAAAAATGTATAGTCATACTATTCGGGAAAAACAAGGTAACCCCAAGCTACCATATAGGTGGCAATCCACTAAGCACAGAAGAGGTTATCAGGGACCTGGGGACCCAGGTTGACAGTGGCCTCTTTGACAATTTGCTGTTAGTGGTGGACCTGCAGCTGCCCACCTACATTGCCCACCTCTGTGCAGATGAAGATCATAAGGAGTTACTACATTCACATCTGCATCTATCTGCTGCAATTGCATTCCCTGTAGCTCTACTTCTCCTATCAGAAAAATGATAGCTAAAAGTACAATGACTTGACTATCTCACCCGACATCTGCAGCAATTGAGAGACCTGAGTGCCATAGTTCTAGGTGTCCTAAAAGTCACCAGAAGGATAAAGTGTTGCATAACTCCAAAATCTGTCAGATGCTGCTATGAACAATAGGCTGGATTGAAGAAAAGGAGAGCAACAATGTCAACATATCCTTGTTTGTGCCATAACATCAAAGGTGACATGTCCCTGAAACATATCAAGAACATTCCATTATAGGATATTGCCAATCGACCTGTGAAATTCCTAACAAACATGCCCACCTCAGTACAATTCTGACTAATGCACACATAAACTTTTCCTTTCTATGGTATAGATTCAGGGCTGTCAGTATGGTAAAGATGTAAATCAGGTTTAGACTCATTAGCTGTTGAATAAAATCCCGGCTCCATGTATCTGATGTAAACATAGAGAAGGCACTCTCTCAAAGTTTTAATGGATTGCAACTTTGAATGATTACTGGTAGGAGAAGAAAACACAACAGTAATGCAGACTGCCCAACATCCAGTAGGTGTGTCAGGTTAGACTTATCAAGTGTTAGAGGTTGGTTGCCATGTAATATCCTCACATATTGGACAGATATGGAATACTTACAAACTGCATGTCACAGTATTTTTCATATAAGGGAAGAATGAGGAACAAACAAGTTAAATGGATACATTCAATTAATTCTGTTAGGCACTGAACAAAACACTGAAAATAAAATATAACTGCCTTTGGTTTATATTTTGCATCATGTTGCTTACCATCTAGTAGTTTAGCATGAATGTCATGCTTAAAATTAACTCAGAAATTGTAGGAGTAAAGAAAACCCATAGTATAACCTTAGACAATCAGTTTGCTTGCAAGAGAAAGGAAACACTGTTCATTCATTAGCTGTTTGAAGAAAAAGTAATAAATCTTTAGTTTTGTATTTTGAGGACAATAATATTACTGTTGTTAGACACTGATGAGTGGCAACAGAAAAGCTAAGAAATGTGAGAAGAGGACAGGGAAGAGGTACATGGGCATACCTTTCAGCTTCTGAACATTAAACTTTATAGCACTGGTCTTTGAAAGTCATAGCACTGGGCTCAAAAATAATAAAAAGGGCATTATGGGTGATGATTCGACATGTATGAATAAAATCTCACCCTTGCTATACCACCATTATTCTATTACACACTAGTGTCACTCAGTCACTCACTCACAAATGACTACTTGAATAAGTGAGAACTGCAGCATGTTGAGTGATTCTACGTCTTAAGAGAGAAGCAAAAAAATGTAAAAAAAGAGTAAAATTTGGTGTGTTTGTGTGCATGTGCTTATGTGTGGGTTGCATGCATATATGGGTGTAGGTGTGTGTGTGTGTGTGTGTGTGTGTGTGTGTGTGTGTGTGTGTGTGTGTGTGTGTGTGTGTGTGCGTGCGTGCGTGCGTGTGTGTGTGTGACATTTTTTTTAATCTTTATTTTGCAGTAGGTAGATTCATAGAAACCTCATAGACTGCATATGCAACATAAGGAAAAGGGTTTATCAGGTAGAGTGCTGAAATCTTCATGATTTGCAGATAGAATCACATGGTCAACACAGAGAAGCATGGATAACTGTTCCACTGTTACAGTGGTGTACTGAGTGTGGAAGGCATTACACATTTTGATACAATATAGAACTATGTTTCCTTAAGGCAAAACACTCAGCATTGTGGTGTCTGTGCCCTGTAACTAAAGAAGCTAGTCAGAGGTTGTCAGTATGAAGCATTGAGCTGCATATTGCACAAAACTGCATTCCAATCTCCATCCAAATGGAAAGTGTAACAAGGATGGTAATTGCAAGTAACACTGCATTATAGCCTGTGCACCATGCAAGTGCAGAGGTCAGTAAGCAAACAAAAAAATAATGTGAGACTACTGGAAGTGCAAAACATCACAATAAAAGCAACCAGAAGTTAAGGGGTGCCACAGACAGTAGGCAGGAGTGAAGTAATAAATGGTGGAGCAGCCTGCATCCACTCTGTATTTTCACTTTGAGTGCTACCCTGTATTTCTTTAGCTAATAATGATGTATTGCAGTGGGAAAAACTGATATGGAGAAAAATCATGAGTTGCATCACATTACATTACATTATATTTGATTCACAGCAAAGGAATAGATAACAGGTATGCCCAGTCTATCCTTTAAATGTTACATTCCACATTTCTACCAAACCTCCCCTGCCTTCTCCCTCAACTTTTCTCCATCTATCACATAAAGTCTTCCTACCCTCAGAACCTCAAGGTTCCATTCTTGGAGATCTTCTATTCTATTCTCCCTATTCAGGAAAGTCTTCCTACTGTTCTCCCACAAATCACCTGCTACTTTATCCAGATGGTGGAATTTTAACATGTGCATAGAAACATCTCACTTCTCCCTATTCATCTCTTCTTTCACACTTTTCAAGCATATATAACTGGCTTTCTCAAAAAAAAAACATTATAAATCAGTTTTACAAAGTCCAAAAACCTGCTTCATGCAACTTTAAAAATGCTTGCCAGAGCTCTTATGCCATTAAAAGTTCCAGAACTGAATGTTGCTTCACTCACCACAGTTATACAACTACAGTAAGGACCTGCATTGACTAGATTCTCTCCTTTCAGACTCAGATAGAGCTACATTGCTGAAATGTACATTGCTAAATGAAACTAGTAAACAAATGTTCAAGGCTTTTCTCTCCTGATGCAAGAAGTGATATTCTCCTTTAATGTGCTGATTCCTAAATTTGAACATGGGCTTGCAACCTTTGCATTTAGCTCCAATCTGAGTCCCTCCTTATTTGAGAAAACAGAAAGGGAAATCCTTAAATTTATATGTCTCTCACCTTGGGGAGAACCCCTCTGCCCTACTATGCAAAAATTCAAATGGATCTCTATCAGTCTCAGTGATTCTTCCTTAGTAATACCTAGTCATTAAACTTCTTTACAATTGTTACTGTCCAACACTGAAGCCCAAACTTCAATTACACTTTGCTGAATATTCAGTGACCGCTAAGGAATTCTGCTATAAATGCCCAAATATCAGATGACTTTAAGCGAAATTTCTTTCTCTAAACTGTTCTGCTCCATTTGAAGCTCACAACTTGAGGAGTTAAGATAGGTTGAAATTTGATCACAATTTATAGAAACTACTGAAAATCACACCTCTTTCCACAATACAAATAAAAATGTTTCAGTTGTAATGGTTAAATACCCAAAAATCTTCACCATCAAAATTCTGCTCCTTGTTACAACCCTTCAATGAAAGGCATTTTAATACATCATCATAACAATGAGTAAAGACTCAATGGAGACACAATTTCTTCTAATGAGTTTACTCTCTTACTTATATTTCCCATGCTTTCACATAATGTACTTGTTTCATTGTTATGATTCTCTTTCTTACTTTCCTTAAATTGCCCATGTATATAAGTACACTTTTCTCAATCGGTATTTACGCTTCCCTTCTTAAATATGTTATGCATGTAAATATGTATTCTTTTTGTTACATACATTTATTCATTATGTATTGTTCTTGTCTTTGGTCCAAATTATAATACTTCTGAAAAGACTCTTCAATTATACTCTGTCAGTTAGCAAACTAAACACAACTAAATAAAATAAAAGTATATGCACATATGGCACATGGGAAGGGCTATAAACATAATATAATGGGATTTTGGTAGAGAGAGGACTGATGCAGAGTGAGATTAAATAAATATTAGTAGGTACTGATTGCATTCTTAAACAACATGCTAGGCAACAAAATATCTGGCTATTGTAACTTATAGGTAACGGTAGAAGAGGAATACATTTATCAGAGGAATAAACAAAAGAGAGGGCCTATCCACTGTACCTATTTTGGAGGAACATACCTTTTTTTTCTGGTCTGATTTACTCCTGTACAACATTTATCTATATTTAGATGTATGTCCTTATTTTCAGGCTTGATTTTATCCCTTCACAGTTTTCTAAATCCCCCTCACCACATTTGTAATGCTTTCTAGTGCACAGAAAACTACACCACGTGATAAAAATATTAGTAGCAACAATAATTTAAAGAAAGGGGACACACATCTTACATATCTCTTTTTCAGAAGCAAAAATAAATGACTTTGGGTGGTTGAATTTTGTAATGCAGTTCATTAAAGTCTATAGACTGTCCACTATCTCTCTGTTTATATGCTTATATTTTTCCATCATTTATGCCAGTTTCTGTTTTTAAAAAACGAGTATCCCACATTTCTATTAGAAGCGTGAAAGTGCATGTTATATGGTATTGAAATGTTATGCTAATTAAATGTCCAGACTTTTGGCAAGATATACCAACTTTTCAAAGCCCTCTGTACCTGCTTTCAATGTCAGCAGAGTGAGAGATAAATGAAAGAGTTTTATATCAACATTTATATGGTAGAGTCGGATGGCATTTTTGATTGCATAAAGAAGAGTAGTTGTTTGGATCAAGATAGAATTTCATTATGGTTTTATAGAAATATCACACAGTGGAGGAAGGAAAATGTCTTGAAATTATTGGAACATAAATATTTTAAATCCAGGTGCTGTAAATGGGTGTAAACTATAGGCAAAAAGTATGCAGAAATGGAATCAAAATAAACAACTTTGCAAACTGGAGTTGTTATGTTATTAAATAAAGCTCTGCAATGTAAAACACTGTACAACTTAAATTAAAGCATGCTAAGGTTATTAAGCAAGGAGTTAGGCTAAAGAAAATTGATGAAAAGAAGAAAGAGGTTTCTTGTGTACATCTGTGGGGAGACTTTATGCCAGCTAGAAAAATCCTAGTTGTCATAACAGTACAGCATTTCACTTTACACAGAGGAGGTGCCATACAGAAGCAACAAATGTTTGTTTTCTTTAGGAAGTAAAATGGTGCTATATATACATTAAAAGCATGGAGTCATCTTTACTTGATGAGACATAGTACATTATAATTTGGAATATGTAAAGGAAAAAGCCAGACATTTCAAAAGGATGTTTTTTTCGGAAGTACTAAAAGGTTCCACAGAAGATCATAGAAATATTATTGAGACTATTAGGCAGAAACACAAATGATTACCTTCGTCAATAATTCATTACCCATGCTTCCTGTTCCTAAAGTTTACTGTGACAACCAGTGAGAATTACACAGCTATGTATTCCACCCAGAAGTGCAGCTGGCTATTTGTGCATCAGATCCATTCCTTCAGTCAGGCAACCCCTCAATTTTAAGCTAAGGAGCAAAATAAATAAATAACTAAATAAACAAACAAAAAAAGATCCTCCCCTCATACATGAGGTGAAACAACTGCTACAGTTTATGCCATACATGGAGACCTGTGGAGCTTTACAGAGATTTGTTTCTGACTGAAAATGCAATACCATCATTCATTGCATGCAATGGAGAGTGTTACGGTCTGCTGATCATCCCCTACAATACTTTGCACCAGGGGCAGCTGCCCCTTCACCCCACCTACATGCATTCTGATCACACCATTAAGAATATTCCAGTGCAAATCAGTAGGACCAGTGACTTCAGGAGACTTTTTCAGTTTATTACATTTGAAAATGTGTGCAATGTATGTGTTTATAAAAGTTAAGAACACTTCAACATTTTATCTTTATTTAATGTAGCTTTATTTTTAGTGACAACTTATCTTTTTACAGAATTTGCTGACTTGGCTGTAAGGCTTTTCTGTATCATCTCAAAACATTATATCATTGCATTTTTCACAGGAAAACAAGCTTATATTTCAACACAGACAGCTAAAAGAGCCAGTAGCATGTTTAAAAGAAAAATAAAACTATTTTCCATATTTATATACTTATACAATGATGGAATCATAGGTTGATAGGTTCACAGCTATATACTAGCCCATCAATTGAATAGACAGTTAGAAGCCTAGTCACTGTAGCTAGCATTACCTGCTTCCCATTTCCCTAAAAATCTGTTGAGTTTAATGAAAAGAATGAGCTTATGAAACCCCATAACTCATGATGGGTTTTTTTAAAGCGTTTGGGAACTAAATTCTTTCAGACGGTAGGTGATCATTTGGGAATGTTATCTATATCCTGCCATCAGCTTTTGTTAATATTAAAATTTAAATTTGGATCACTAAAGTATTAGTAATTTTGCTTGTTTTACAAACATATAAAAGCAGAGTACAACAAGTTGTTTTCACCCTTGCAAACTAAGCAAAGGTTATTACATATAAGTTGGCAAGGGGCAGGGTAGCGTGACAAGGATTTTAAATATTTAGTGAAGCTTTCGGAGCTCATGGACATTTCTTGTGTGTGTTTTGCTGAAGAAGCATTGCATTTTTGATAGTTGTGCAACATAACTGTGTTAACACATGCAAAAGGGACATTATATTCTATTATGGACCAGATATGGGAGGTACAGAGAGGGAAAATTTGCAAATGTTAGCTGTTACATTGTAGTGAAATGAGAGTTCATTAGCACCAATATACAAGTCTGTAATTACAGTATAAGTTATGAGACTGGATAAAAGTTAGTGAGTGAGGAGTAAGCATGTTCTTACTTCCCAAAAAGAACAATTCTGTACTTGTTTGCACTGAGTTTAGGACTGTGGTCCTGGAAGAAATGTTTTTGCCAGTTGGGCCCTTTTTAAGTGGGTTTATATCAGAAAATCGAAAGCTGACAATATCAAAGCACAAAACTTCGAACTTGCAACTTCGAAATCTGACAACATTGAACGTGAAAAAAAAACACTAAACACCCAAAACAACACAAAAACTGCTCGATGCAGGGGGGCAAGCCCTCCTGCACCCCCCACACCCACCACTACTTAAATATACCAACTCTAAGATCGCACTACAGTGCAGTAAAGGGAAATCTTCCCTTCCCGCACTCTATGGATATCTCTGCTTTACGTTTTGATGTTTTCCATTTTCAAGGTTGCAAGTTCAAAGTTTTGAGCTTCGAACTTGTCAGCTTTCGATATTGTGATTCCTTTTTAAGCATATGTGTCATGTGTAGACCTGGTGACAGCTCTGAGCTTGTCTTACTTTGCTGATGTCTGTTCAGACATCAGTAAAGTATGTACTTAAGACAAGTTATTCCAAAACCGAATCATGGGGGACACCACTAGCAAACTACCTTGTAGCGGTAGTGTGCCATCAACCCTTACTGAGTGCGCCCTGTCTATGATACAGTTGGCTATTCAATGAGAGTCATAAAGCTTAGTATTTAATCAGATGAATTTCTCAATAATGTTGGAATTTAGGACAGTAAATATAACTTACCAATATTTAACAATTTGTTGTCTTCCAGTGCTTCTGTGATTTTCTCAGGGAAAACTTCCAGATTTATTAGGCAATATTTGCCTTTCATAAAGCCAGATTGGTCCGAATCAAGGACTTGTAAGTTATCAAGTTTATGAGCTCCATAATGATATTTTCCTTTACTTTAAAATTTATGCTGTTAAGGTTAATTGGTGTATTGTTCTATAGTTTAGAAGTAAATTTGCCCTCATGGACGGGATACTATAAAAGCTTCCCTACATTCCTGGGTCTCAAACCTTGTAGATATTTTCCAGTTGAAGACATTTAAGAGAGAATCTGCGAGAAAGTGTTTTAAGCTAACAAAGAGTATATTTTCTAAGCCCATCAAGTTTTTTATTGATGTATTTACTTTTTGTAGATCTTGATTTAAGAATTGCTTTAAGTTATTATAGGGGCAATATGGTCTCAATGCGAGAAGGGAAGAACATCGAAGACACTGAGGAAATGTTTGAACTAAATTTATCCATTATTAGGAATGCAATGCCAAAGAAGTCTGCACCACTGGAGAACAATTTGGTGCACTGTGGTATATTGCTCCCCATAATCCTGACATAATTATAAAGGATGTACTTTATCTCTGTATGACAAGCAGTGTTTGCTTTATACTTAGTTTTGCATGTTTTGACCTTTATGCGAGTTCATTATTTATCTTTTCTGAAGTCACTTCTGCTGTGAGGTGTTTGAGTTTGTTTATTAATTTCTTAGAACTAGCAGTTTGTTTTTCACCCAGTTTTGTTTATAAAGATTGTCAGTATTGCATTTCTATTACAGTGACCTGTTCTTAAATTTGGCATGGTATTTGTGGTAGGTGGTGACAGATGTCTCAACAAAGAAGTTTTTTTTTGGGGGGGGGCAAATAAATCACTGGTAAATGCAACTGCATTTACTCTGGACTTTCCATTGGGTACACTGAAATTCTTTAGCCATTTAACAAGCTAGTCAGCTTCTGTCCCCAGACCATACCTTCTGTTGTAATAACTAAACCGACCATGTTGATGCTGGACAAGAAATATTCCATCAGCTCACTGGTTGCTGGACATGCGGAAGCTACTATCCTCAGTACTAGTAGTGACATTCTCATGGCTGCTGAACTGATAGCTGCTACAATTTGGATCTTCGTATGTTCTTGCTATCTCTGGCATATTACTCTTAAAAAAAATTCTTGTCAAGGGCTGTTTTGGTAATTTCAGAGATTAACATGATTCCAGTTTTATGGTGTGGAATCTTAATTGCCTATGGTAGTCAGTGAGTTCACTTTGCAGTACATAGGCCCATAAAATCAGTACTGAACTTTGACCATTACTGTTTTTGAAGTACTGACATAAATAGTAGAAGTGTTAAAATGTTAAATATTGGCTAGTTGACAGTCTAATATCATGTTTCCCTTTGTTTTGAATTTTGACTTCCATTTCTGTTTTTCTCCTACTGTTAACTTCTATTAATTTACATCTACATCTGTTAACTTCTATTAATTTACATCTACATCTGTTAACTTCTATTAATTTTCATCTACATGCTTCTGTTGTTCATTGCTTTTCTCTTCCTGTTTGGTTAATGCCGACCTGTGTTATATTCTTATTTTAAGATATCTGATTATGCTAGATATCTTGATGAGTGGATGGGAAATAGGAAATACACCCCGGGGATCACTTCTGTGTCTCTGCTCGACAGTGGCACAGGAAAATAACTTTCTTGGGTGGCGTAAGCCAGGGCACCTTGTTGGCTATGCTTACGTAGGCCCTTGGGCCGATAGCCTAGTACCTACCTATGAACCTATGAACCTATGCCATATTCTTTGCATTACAATGCTCCTTGGTATCTTCAAATCTGAATACTCTTGTAAAATAAATCTGTTTAATTTGGCGATACTTTATCAAAAGCAGGACATTGAACATTATAGATACTAACTCCGTTCATTAGAACCTTATTTTGCAACTCTTTTAAGTCTAAATTGCAAGTACACAATCCATTTTGCTTAGCTTTCTCACATTTCTTTCTTTTTTCTATAAGCAGTTCAGTCTTTCTTTTTGCTTTGTTCACCATTTTAATTCTACTTTCTTTGCCTTGAAGTTCTGTTTCCTCATCTTCACATCATCAGCATTACAAAATGTAAATTTATGATATTTAATAGTAATAAAAAAATATGTTTCTTTCACACTAAAATTGTTTTTACCAGATATAAATTTTACCTATTTGTTTTTTTTAGGCAGTTATTTCTGAAGAGGTTTAATAACACTCAGTCACGTAGCATTTCACTTGGCTGACGTAAGCAAAGTCCACATAGATGTAACAATATTGCAGATTACTGCAAACAGGAGAGGCAAGACAGAGATGTTATATGATTTTCCAGTAAATTATAACAGTTGTTATGAGGAGGTATTCCCTTTTAAATAATAAAGTTATCTGTATTCTATAAACCATATAACAAAATTGCATACGGCACCTTGAGAGAGAAAACAACTTTTAAAATGGAAATTTTCTTTCAAAACCATTTTAAGATTCTGTGACATGTGATAAAATAATCTGTATGTCTGTTGAAAACTACAAAATGAACTTCATGAATCATTCATAAACTATTCCCCTAACTCCATTCATCAACTTGTAGTTCACTTGCTTGTTTGTTACTACAGACAATGAACATCATGTATCAGTATTCTCCGTTATCAGATTTATCCAGTGTATCTCAAATTGGAAACAACTTTCCTAGGTCACCATTACTTTCCATTGCTTACTTCACCTGGTTGGAGTTGTCAGCCATCACATGGAGCTGAAAAACTCTAGTCTCATATTCAAATTACTGAATCAACTTTTTTTTTTTTAATTTTGAACCTCTTCATTTCAGGGCTGAAAAGTCTTCACAAGGAATTATGTTGCATCAGCTGTACTACAGTTGGAGTGTATATTTATGTATTACAGAAATGCTTACTGAAAAAGGGAAGGTAGTGCCCATGTATATTACGAAATTTACCGATGTTGTCTCATATAAATTTTTAGCTGATTTATTGTTGATATACAGGTTTTTAGGGTAACTGCTTTGTTGACTTAATTTCCATATAAAGGAGGCAGTAGTCCTAATTTAAATAGCTTTGCAGAAACTGCATGAGACAAGTAAAGAGAAGTGATATGAAAAAAAAGAATATGTTCCAGGCTTGTATATTTATGTAAATGGTATAGCTTCAGCAAATAGAAAGCAGAAGGTGTAGGCTATAATAGGCATAAAATCAATACTTTGTGTTGATTTTGATAATTACAAGACAGATTAAGGAGAGATGCTGAGTAGAATTCATGGTCCAAGGTGTCAGCTGACTATGGCGGTAATATAAGAAGAGTGGCAATACATCTTTATGCAAATAAGCTCAGTCAAGGTCATTCATGCTAACCAAGAAAACACCGAAGTATTTTGATAAACATGTCTCCCTATGCCAAAAGCATAAAATACTTAAGGGATAATTGTTATGGGGAACCCTATTATGAAGATAAGGCACCTCCTACATTGTCATATTACTGTGATTCATAGAAATAAATGTAAAAGGGCCTTATTTGCATACAAAATCCATAAAGGACACTGAACTTACATTTAACAACACATTACCTGCCACTAATGGGAGTTACACAGCAACTTAGTTACAAAACTGCAGACTTTGTAAAGTAAGAATAATTGAAAATGACATAAGCCTACTGAATTAATTTCAAGAAATGTTTATTTTATTCATACAATGAATCTAATACAATGGCTTTAATAAATACAGTAAATCTATCATTTATAAATGGAAAACCTTTAGAACAACATAAACATGATTGAAAAGAAATCAATTTATGTTGGTGTCATTTAGAGATTGTGCCTACATGGTAGAAATACTGAAGTGGCCAGGATGTTTTGTTGGTTTTACCGGGAGATACTTACTCAGTGAGGGAAGATTACTGAGTCCACTTCAAGAAATGCTTTATTCATATGATAGGCATACTGCTACAATGCTGTAAGCTGTTATTTGTAAATGGAAAATCATTACAACAGCAGTGGAAATTATTAGTGATCTCTTAGAAAATGTATTTGGGTCTTGTAGTGATTGTGCATACATGGAAGAAATATTGAAGTGGCAAGGATGTTTTACTGGATACAAATGTGCCTTTACTGGGAGATTTCTGAGTGTCACTGAATGGATTATGATCACAAGAATGTGATGGGGCTAATTAAAGGATGGATGTATTAACAAACTGCTTTATTTACTAGTGCAAAAATCACTTCAGGACAACATTACTTGGATGGACTCTGCATGTGCAATATCATTATAGGGATTGTGTTGCGTAAGTATTTTTTTTTCCAACGATGGCAGATGTTTGACAAAATGTTACATGAGATTATCTATGTGACTGTGGCATTGTATCAGCAAAAGAACTTAAATTATGTTTACAGGTTTAGCAATTATGTATGATTGCAAACTGGATGTAATACACACTTTTTTTGTAATTTATGTGCAGACAGTGGGAAGATTTGACTATGAAAAGCTTCATTAACATATTCCATTTTATTATTTATTTATTTATTTATTTAACATTTGTTTACTGGGAATGTCCAACTGGAACAGAGCCCATTTTCAGCAGAGACCTGGGGAGAAATGTTCTGGATGCATATCTTTAGAATGTGGGAGGAAACCGGAGTGCTCAGAGGAAACCCACATGAATGCATGGAAGACATGCAGACTCCTCGCAGAAGACACCCCAGCTGAAAATTGAATCAGTGAACCTCTTGTTGCGAGGCAACAATGCCAACTGTTGCAACACTGTACCACCCATAAATTTACATAATTCTCATTTAAATCTTATTGTAGTTAATTTTCTTACAGTAATTCCCAGCATCGTGTGTCATGTAAATGACCTCTATGAATCAAGGCCTAGTTAGGCTCACTCGTAGGCATCACAGATATCTGTAAAGCATTGATGCCACAACTTTGAATATTATCCACTATCTAATTTAGTTGAGAAGCCTTCAAAATCTTAATAGTATGGTGTGTACCAAGGAATGGCTGTATGGATGACTGGCACAAGAGTTTACAAGCAATAAGAGAGAGAGAGAGACAAAAACTCATAGTTTTGGAAAAATACATTATTCATATTGCTATCATAATTTATGCTCCCCCCAAAAATGTAGAATATCCTTTAATAATCATACTATAACTAGGGAAAGGAGGTAGGTTTTCCAGATGTTGAAATGTTTTCAATAGCCTCTGTCATTAAAATGATTATACATTGGATTGATAGTAATTATGAGACATCAGAGAATATTAATGTTAATATTTTGTAAATATAAATATAAAATATATGACTGTTAATCAGTGTAACTAAAAATAAAACTCATTATTTTTTTCAGTGCACAATACTGTCTTCTTATAGGTTCATTGGTTTGTTCTAGGCTAATGGCCCTGGAGCCTTTAAAAGCCTAACCCTAAGAAATTGCCCATGCACTGTGCCACCGGCCCCTGATATGAAAAAAAAAAAATCATTTTAAAATTACATTTTTAAAATATGTAATTACAAGTTTGACTATTGGGTGGTACAGAGGTGCAGAGGTTAGCATTGTTGCCTAACACAAGAGGTTCTCAGCTTTGATTCTTGGCTGGAGTGCCTACTTTGCAGAGTCTGCATATCTTCTCTGTATTTACATGAGTTTCCTCTGGGTGCTCAGGTTTCCTCCCACATTCCCAAGGCATGCTACAGGTGGACTGGACATTCTAAATTGGCCTTAGGTGTGCACATGTGTGTGTCTTCTGAGGAACGTTGTGCACTGGGCTGGCAACTTGACACTGTAAAGCTCTTCAGTCACTCATTTTGTGGACTGATGATCTGTTGTGGTTACCCCTAATGGGAGCATCCGAAAGGAAAAGATTACACGTTTAACTATTCCTTTTGATAGCACTTTTGCTTAATTAAAGTTGATGTGAATAAATAGAACAAGAGCAGAATATGCCAATATTCATGATTAACTTTATTGGAAAGACCACTGTAAATATTTCAGATTGGTTAATTCTAGACCATTAAGAAGTTTCTTTATAGGGAGGGATATTGCAAGAAATATCTTAATAAGAAAAAAGAGAAATCTCATAGTGTATCAAATATTTCTAGAAAAGAAATCTAAATCTTATTTATCAATTTAAAATCTTTTAGCAAATAAAATTATTTCTGTCTTAATTCTTGGGATTACATGAGAAAGTGTTCATTGTCAAATTTAAATATAGGAGAGAAAACAATCATTTTTATATTTATTCTGATTCTGCTTCATTTCATATTTGGAGCGTTATTCTTACAGTTTATTTAACCTCATGTAAAATTATTTAAAATTAACTTTTTTGTTCTGGATGTAATAAAGTGCTAAACACCCTTTTACATGCACAGCTATCAATTTATTCTTTAACTACCTCTGCATCTCTACTTGTCTCTTTTTTTTCCCCCCACATTATTTGAAATTTAATTGAAGAGACATTTCTGAATATTCCATATGTATAGTACTGCCCTCATGCATGGTGCTATGACAGTGAGAGGACTATTTCTCCTCTTATGAATCCCTCACTACTTACTAATACAAATAGTTCCAATTGGATGCTGGAGATTATGATATTAGTAGTCACAATTCCCTGTAGTCTCCAACTTGCTACATATAATAGTTGGTAACAATTTGTGCATTCACTCCCCTTTCATTTCTTGACCATTTAAATTAGATAAATTTGCTCATGCTCTTTTTGAAAACAAAACATTCATGAAGACTACTTACTCATCATTGCTATCATATTTAACTCTCTAGAACATTCCATGGGCTATTTAAAATATTAAACTATTCACAAGTCAACCTGTGAGAAGTACCTCTTCACTGTCACTGTTTTATCCTTGTTAGCAGTACCTTGCACCATTTTATCCAAGTCCTGTCTACTGACTTTAGAACTTCACAGATTCTCCAAATGACTGGTTCCAGCCACCTCTTGCCTAACTCTCATACATCCAAAATCTTTGTCAATTACCACAGATATGTTTGCTAACCTATCAAGGGTGAAAACATTTATGGAGTCACTTTCACATTAATATGCTGAACCTTTTTGACATATTAGCTTTCCAAAACATCGCAAAAATAATTTTTTCAGGTTTCAGTACTTACCTCTTCTGCCACTGCCCCCCTTCAACCATCTTGTAATCTCTGTGCATCTTTTAATACTTCCTCCAATACTTCTCTCCCTATTCCTGCAATATTGCCTCTATCAACTGTCTCTTTCTTGTCTCGCTCAACCCTTTATTAGCACTGGCCTCAGCTCCTGTTCAGCTCAAAAGATCTGTGTATCTCTTGATTTCATTAGCAAAGTTTTATATGGCTGTTGAGCACCGAGGGAAAGGTTATATTCCTCCCTTACTTCTTCTCAATTTAGTATTCCTTGTTCCACACTAATCTTCTTCCAATGCCTCAGTCCTGTTTTTAATCTCCTCTGCTTCCCTTTTGGTATTCTTCCCATACATCTGTAATTGTTTCCATATTGCCAGTAGATCCTGCCACCATTCATGTATTTTCCATTAAAATAATTTTCCAACCTCCCTAATGAATTTATCCAATATTGAGGGATTCACCCATTGAGTTTCCCTACCCATGTTTATTTGACCCAGTCAGTATCACCCAACCATCCCTATCTCTTTCTTTTAACTTATCCTTCTACTTTGATCTCCAAAATTATATCAAGTCCCAACAGGCATCTGCACAGCCTTATAATACAGTGAACATCAGTATCTTCTAATCCTGTTTGCTGCTTCAGGAACAGCACCATTTCCCAGTTTAGTTTTGGCTTCTTATCCCCCATATTAGATTTCTTTTTCAACTTTTTATCTTCCCCGTGTACTTAGGGTCCAGAAAGACTGTCCTAAATACAACATGTGTTAATATATACTAATGTGACACTTAAACTCTTTGGTCTAGATATTTCATTAAGTGGGAGCACCACTGGAGATCACATTATTGTGATGGTCCCTACTCTGGGCAAGTAATCATGGAGCCTCAAACCTCACCACTGACACCAGTGAGGGATGGCCACTAGGAGCAAAAATGGATACACGTAGTATTTTCAGATGCACCTCTCTCTACCAAGCACAATTTCCCTTAAGAGCACACAGGGAGTACACTCCAGACCTGGGGCTGGACTCTCTCTCACTCTCACTCTCTCTCTCCAGGTCCCAAGCAAGAATCATAGGATCATAGGATCATAGGAGGTTACTAGAATAATATCCCTGGGACCCTTACAAGCCTTGAAAAGAGTTTATCCCCAAAAAATAAATCTCAGTCAGCACCTGTCATCCCTGTCAATGAGGGACACAGGTGGAACCCCAGGACAAATGTGTGGCTTCTCATCCACTTGCCAAGGTTGCACTTGAAGAGGGTCAGTGACATACTCTGTTTGATGTATATGGGGAGCCTATTCCAGAGACAGGGCAGTCTCTGGGAGACAAAGCTGTCTCTCCAGCAGGTTTTGTTAATGTTACATATTAGATTTAGGCCTTTCAATTGGGTAATGTGCATACAGTTAGACTTTTGGATATGGAGCATCTCTAGTAGGGCAGGGTCTGTGAGTGCCTTGTAGGCAAGACACAGATCACCTCTGAGCAATCTGGACAATACTGAGTAGAGTGATACTGATTTGAGCCTGTCCACATAAGACAGGTGTTGGAGGCCATGGATTCTCTTTATGAGGTATTTCTGTGGCCTTTCAAGCTGATGCAGGTGTTTGGAGAGGTACATACCAAACGGGATGTTGCACTCAATTATTAGCCTAATGAGGGGGGAGTAGAGAGAGGTAATAGCCTCCTTTTTATCTTGATGCAATCCCTTTACTTATGAGATGAGCCAAGTAAAAGTCTTTTCTGACCACTGGTGCTACATGATGGTTGAATTGTGAGTTTGTTGTCAACCTGTGTACCCAGGTTTCTCACTACAGGTTGTGTGCTTAGGGGATTGCCACTGATGTGGTAATCAGCAGGGGCCGTGTTTTTGCAGAATGGTATTATAATACATTTTTTTTGCATTTAACCTAAGGCCATAATGTTGGCTGCAGTCATTTGTTGCTGTGAGACCCTCTTGTAGTATGTTAACATCATTTGGGGAGTCAATGACAGCATCCAACTTACAGTCGTCTGCAAAATTGGTCAGTCACAGGCCTTTTGTCTTTGCCTGGTCCTCTGACAAGTAAATGCCAAACAGTAAGGGTCCCAGGATAGATCCCCGGGGATCTCCACTATTGATAGGTCTGCTGTCAGTGGTGGAGGCACCTATTTTGACCTTGTGGGACCTATTGGTGAGCCAGTTGGCCACCCACCTGATGAGATAGGGATTTACACCAAATTGTGTTCGCTTTTCGATGATGCCAGAGTGGAGGATTGTGTCAAAGGCTTCAGCCAAGTAAAGGTAAGCTGCATGTACTGACTTTCCCTCATCCAGGGCCTTGGTGACAGTCTCAAAAAAGTCAGCTAAGTTCAACAGGCAAGATCTGCCGTTGACAAATCTGAACTGGGTGGGGTCAAGTGCTGGGAGATTGCTGTCCTTGTTTATTAGGTCCATAATAACACACTCCATGGTTTTACAAATCAGACTTTTCAAGCTAATGGGGCGATAGTGTCCAGAGTCAGTAGTGGCACAATCTTTGTGCAAGGGGATGACAGTGGTAGTTCTCCACTCTGCTGGAATGAAGCCTGTACTCAGGCTGTGGTTGAATAGGGTGCTTAATGGCAAGGCTAGTTCTTACTGGAGATGGTGCAGAATACAGCCTGGGATACTAGCAGGTCCCATGGAAGCTGTGTTCTTTGCCTTGGATAGGGCCTTTAACACTTGATCTACAGAGATGTGAGGTGTGGGACAAGTATCAGGGATGTCAAATGGGCTTTTGTGGAGGGGTGAAGTTTGTGCTGAAACTATTTGCTAAGTCAACAGGATCAGTGTATGTGCTACCATTAAGAACTAATTCGGAACAAACCTGGGCTTTGCCATGGAGGTTCCTGACGTAACTGAAGAAACCTTTTTAGTTACCCTTTGTTTCAGAGGCTAGTTTTGATTCATAATTATCTTTGGAGGTTTTATCTAGTGATCTAATTTGCTTCCTGAGGCTAAGCAGGGAGTTTTTCCAGTAGGGAATTTGTGCCTTTTTATGCTTGGACAACAGTTTCTTCCTTTTGTTGTAAAGCCTGTTGATAGTGGATGTCCACCAGATAGGTTTGTGTTTCCTTAAGGGGATGGCTGAATCCATGCAGTTGTGCAGGTGCTAGTATTTTGCATTGGTGTGCTGTACAGTATAGTTGTCTGCATCCTCTGTGGGTGTCAGTGGTGTGAAGATACTGATACCCTCACTTAGAAGGCTGTAGTTGGCTTTTGAGAAATTTGTTAGCCTGGTTACTGCTGAGGGTTGGGGGTTGGGCAAGTTAGAAACTTTGAATGAGATAGGCCAATAGTCTGATCTTACCAGGGAAGGACTTACTATGGGGGTTGTGCAGCAGTCACCCATGTTGGGGAGAACCAAGTCCTGAATGTTATCTCCCCTTGTGGTGAATGAGACAATCTTGACTAGTGCATTAGAATTGATGAAGCCAAGGAATCTTTGGGTGAGTGCATTAGTGCAGGAATAGTTCACCCAGTCTATAGTGGCATAGTTGAAGTCACCAAGGATCAAGGTGTTAGGGTGTACCTCAATGGAGTCAAGTAGGTCCAGGTAGGAGGAGTGGGTATCCTGAGTCATGGAGGGGGGTGTATAGTTGGCTATACCTTGGATGGTAATCTTGCCAATTGTCAGTTGCACCTGAAGAAGTTCTAGTGCGTCATGCTAGCAAACCAGTCTTGTGGTGTGCGTGTCTTTAATGGAAATAGAGACCTCACCACCCTTAGTCTTCTCACCCACATTTTGGGTTCAGAATGTGTGGAATGAGGTATAGTCTGGTAAGGCAGGGGCATGCTCCACAGCCTTGAACCAAGTTTCTATGACTGCACAGATGTCAGCATCTTCCAGTTTGAGGACAGCCTCGAGTGAGTGCCTTTTCAGGTTAAGGCTCCTTGCATTATGTAGCATGACCTTCAATTTGCTTTTTAACAGATCTTTTATGTTGGAAGTTTTGTCTTTGGGACATTGCCTAAAAAAAGGCACAATAGGGGAGGCAAGAGCCTTGGCCAGAATTTGGAATCCCAGGGTTGACAAGTGGAGGCTATCTCTGGCAAAGCATTGAGGCTTGTCAACCATGTCATCCCAGGTAGAAAGATACTGGATCCCCTTGGAATGACACCAGAAACCAAGTCAATTGTTGAAGTAAATTATTTTTTGTTGGTATTGTGGTATCATTCTTGGTGAAGGTAGATTCTGCTTAGGGCTGCCTGGGACACATACTCTGAGAGTTCAATCATGTGTCTCTTCATATACTCCACGGAGGTACATCTGAAGTCATTCACACCAACATGAACAATGACAGAGTCATACTTGTATCTGCTGTCGAGAGACTTGTATGTGCATGATGTGGTGGATTTGGCACCTGATAGACAACTGACCATGATCTTCTCTTTGTCAAGCCTGGTGAAGGTGGCATCAGTGTGTCTCACAACTGAGTCAACAATCACTAGTACATTTGGTTTATTGTTATGCCTTATGGGCTGTGTTGGTTTATTGTTATGCCTTATGGACTATGTTTGTGAGACACTGATGTGTTGTCTGCTGTTTGTGATGTGCTTGGTGTTGTGTGTGGAATGTTTGTAAGGTCTCTGCTGTTTAGGTAAGTTTTTATTGAGGACCTCTCCATAGGTGGATGTGTGTTGTGCTTGGCTATGTGATGTGGGTGGTGAGGTGTCTGTGCTAAAAATCTCATCTTTGTCAGGAGTACTGACTGTGGCATGAAAGAGCATGAATTCCAGGTTACTGAAATAGATGCATTTCTTGTAAGTAGAAGAATTAAGTGCTAGGAAAAGAGGGTTGTCACTGAACATGTGGCAGTTGCTACACTATACTATCTCAGTATGCCCATGTCGACCAGGCTGGCAGGAGAAACTGATGGGAATTTTTCAGACATAGAGTTCTGAAACTTGGATGGACTTATGGTGAAAGGGTTTTGATAAGCGTTTGTCCACAAGAGTGTAGACCACAAAAACCTTCTTAAATGTAAAATAACTGGCCTGAAGTCCGAGTGCTAAAACCAAAAATAAGAGACTTAGAATAACAGACAAATTTTATCAGGCTACTAACAAGCCAAGCGGTAATAAATGCAGCAGAATAAAAGCACTTCAACACTTAAGAGCAAACAGCAAAGCAAAATAAGGTAATAAAGTAGGAAGAAAACAATTACAGTAAAATCAGCTGACTCCACACACTGACCACTTTGGAGCTCTGTGTCCCTCTTTCAAGTAGCTGACACACACATATGGATATTTGATCTTCATAGGCACACACATACACCTGGGAAAGGATGGCACCGATTTATCAGTTGTCTCCCCTCTGCCCAGACTATAAGGTAATTACACTGTCACCAGTCAGCTACTCTAAAAGCTCTTACAATGGTATCCAATTATACTGAGTAAAATTAACTCTAATACAAATGGTAGAGCTTGACCAATGCAGTAAGGCTTTCAGGAGCAGCCACAGTGCCACTAAAATAAGCATGAGTGCTCTTAAGATGTTAAAAGTATTCTCTAAATCACTAGCCACAATGAAAGGTATAGAACTATCTAATAATAAATGATAAAATAGAAAACATGAGGATACTGAATATCTAGTTACAATAAACACCAGCGTTTCAGTTATAGGAGATATAAAAAATAACACAGATGCAGAAAAACAATACTTAACTAATCTCACAATATGTTCCTGACTCACTAAAGAATTACTATTCCCTTTTAAAAAGTTACTTACCACAGCAAGGCAAGATGATGAGTGTTGAGTTGCTTAATCAGCAAGGCAAGATGAGGTGTGTGGTTGTGTGAGATATCTGTGAGAGATCTTTCCTGTCAGGTTCCATAAGACAAAGTGCTGCAGCGAGAGTTCTGTCATATTTCTCACTAATCTCTAAAAATCATTTCAGTGCTGGTTAAAGAATGATTTCACATCTGGTCACCTGACTCTAGTACAATAAACACCTAGAGCTTTGCTAAGATCTGTTGCAGGATCTGAAAGCTATAAAACAATTTCAAAAACTTTCACTCTCCACGGTAGTAATTAGTTCACCCCAAAGGACAATACAGTAAGATTCCTAGTCCTGGTTTTCCCAGACATTTTTGTCTCTGGCTGCATTCAGACCTGTAAGATAAAATCTTTATGGCCTAAGCCAACCCATTTAATTTTCAACCTGTTTTTCAAAATTAGCTGGACTGAGATTAACTTCTTCCCTTCCAGAATTCGCTGTTAAAACATATAAATTTAATCAGTTATAATAATACTGTCTGACATACATGTATATCCCTTTTCTGTCCAACAGGGCAACCTGTTGATGCATTATTATCACAAGCAACTCTATAAATATTTTTTTAACACGAGCATCTGTATAAATGAGTGTGATAAAGATATTGGGGACCTACAGACACTGGATCCTACCCAGTCTGGCTTTGTTAAGGGCAGATCCTGCCTCTTAAACCTGGTCGATTTCATTGAAACAGTCACCAAGGCCATTGACGAGGGGATGGTGGTCCACACAGCCTACCTGGACCTTGCAAAAGCCTTCAATGCAATACCCCACTTGGGCATTATAGATAAGCTCACCAGCTTAAATATAAACCCTTATGTCACTAGATGGGTTGCAAACTGGCTCAAGAACAGAACCCACATGGTTAGAATTGCTGGAGCCATGTCAGACTCCAAACCAGTTACAAGTGGTGTCCCACAAGGCTCAGTCCTGGGACCTCTCTTGTTCGGTATATATTTCTCGGAGGTACAGGCCAACATGGAAGGACTGTGGCTGACCAAGTTCACAGATGACTGCAAACTGGGTGCCATAATCGACTCTCCAGCCGACACAAGCATCTTCCAAAAGGGCCTCATAGAAACAGACAACTGGTGCCAGAGCCATGGCCACAAATTAAACATCAAACAGTGTATAGTCATCCCCTTTGGCAAAAACAAAGTGCCCACAAATTACCAAATAGGTGGTAATCCATTAAGTACAGAAGAAGTAATTAGGGACCTGGGGACCCAAGTTGATAGCAATCTCTCATTTGACAACCACGTGGCCAAAGTGGTTAGAAAAACATTTTATATAGCCCACCTAATCATGAAGGGATTCACATCTAGATCAGGGGAGGTCATCGTGCCTCTTTACTCATCCCTCATCAGGCCCATAATTGAGTACAATGCCCCTTTTGGGATGTACCTTACCAGACACCTGCAGCAACTGGAAAGACCCCAAAAGTACCTCATCAAGAGGATCAAAGGGCTCAAACAGATGCCATATGCTGCCCAGTTAAAGAAACTCCAGCTCTACTCAGTGGCATACTGCCTGCTCAGAGGCGATCTGTGCCTGACGTATAAAGCCATGTCCAACCCGGAATTAATGGACATGCTGCACCTCAGAAAATCCAAATCCCATCGAGCTACGCGCTCGAGAGACTTGAACCTCAGCACTGAAATAAATAGGACATGCTGGAAGGACAGATTCATAAACCAGAGGCTCCCTTAACTCTGGAATAAAATCCCAGTCCAGGTTAGGCAGAGTCCCTCATTCACTCTCTTCAAGAGGAATCTTGATGAGTGGATGGGAGATCGTAGGTTTACCCCGGGTATCACTTCTGTGTCACTGTTAGACAGAGGCACAGTATACTAACCTCGAAAATGGGCATAGCAAAATTAATTTAAAATGGGTGGCGAAAGCCAAACACACTCTGGCTAGGCTTATAAATGCCCTAGGGCAGATAGCCTAGTATGAACCTATGAACCTATGAACCTATGATAGTCAAAGCACATAAAATTCTTTACAAAGCTCTAACTAGCTATGCTGGCATATGTTACACATGCACTACCTCATATTAACATAATCATATCTAATTGAAAATATTTTTTATTCTAAGAAGATTTCAATCTCTCTTCATATGCAGTCATATTCATTTTCCCCAGATATTTTAATGTATAGTTATTCTCCCACATGACAGATAAAACATTAAGCTACACAGTACATTTCTGAAGATGTACAAACATTTACAAAAACTGTTTGGGGGATAATTTTATTCTTAACAACTTATTTGTTATTAATTAATGCCCACATTTCTGAATGTATTAATATAGTTCCAAGTCCCCTTTTATTTTGGAGTTGTAAGAGTCCTGCATCACCTTCATTTATTGCTTTTTTCCCCTAAGTTTGATTGAATATTTAACTAATAATGAACTTGATTTGGTAATGCTGAGAACAAATATTTGAAAAATAATTTTTACATTTTGGCCAAATTAAAAGTTTAATTAGAAAAACATGAACATAATATTCTTACCAGACAGTTGTTTTAGGTTATTGTTGTTTAGTCATAACATACTTTTTCATTATCTACATAATTTTTTCTGTGTTTACAATTTAAAAATCAGCAACCTTTAGTAGAATAGGTAATGTGAGAAAAAACTTATGGAAGCCACTTAAGCCAGCAAAAACAAAATAAGGCTGATATGTAATGCGAGTAAATTGGCCTGGTTCTGCCACTTTCTAGCTAAAAAAAAGAGTGAGTCTTATATAGTGTGTGAAATTCCAGCAAACTGAAGAACAATGCTCTAAAGTCTCACTATTTAATGCTTTGAATTTTTTGGCTCTTTTTATTTATTTGGGACCTTTTCCACAATATGCTTATTCATATAATTATTGATAACCAAAAAAAGAAACATGCTAGTGCAAATATTGCACTGGTATTGCATAGACTCAATTAAATAACACAATTTATGTATTAAAAAAAAAAGAATTTAATTATTTGGTTAAGCACTTCATACTATATGAAATCAACCAAAGACTTCTTCAAAACTAAATAATCATGTACTTTCTTGTATATAGATTGTCTTCAAACAGATAACTGCATCTGGGTTATCCCCCTCCTTTTAATATGTGCTATCACATTTGTCAGGTTTGGCCTTCCCAACATAACCCCTGAAAATGGCAATACCACAATAAATGCTATCCTGTTTCTATTTGCTCACTAGATGGACTGCACTGTTTTAAAATTCCCAAATTAAAAAGTCATGTCAGTAGTATTCCCATTCCCACTCTTCCCTCCTGACCTTTATTCTTTTCCTAATCTTGTTATCTGTCCTCTCCAAGTTATGTAATGCCTCTCCTTGATTGCTTATCTGTTTCTATGTAATATCCCTGTTTCTTCCTTCCTTCTTGCTTTTTGAAATGATCTTCTCTCTTCAGCACTTCCTTGCAATACTATTTTCCAGACCACACTAATGTCCAATGACTTTCAGAACATACTAATCACTTTCAGACTCATGCCAATCCATCAAAAGCAGTTTCGACAAATGCAAAAAAAAAAAAAAAAAAAAAAAAGCACCTCAACCAAACATTTAAAGAATATTTTTTGCTGCTCTGCACATACATCCCTCCATGTGGAAGGATACCCCACATACCCTTGGAATTACTGTAATTATATATACCAACTCCAAGATTGCACAACAGTGGAGAAAAAGGCAGTCTTCACTGCCAAAGAAAGTGGTTTTGATGAACTTTCATTTTATTTGCGTTCACTGAAGCTGCCTTCTATGAGATAACATGTTCCCATCATAGTCTTTAAGGCTATACTAATTACTTTCTTCCATGCAAGAGTAACCAAGTTCTGTTTCTACTTCTTCTGATTACATTCCATGCTCATCAGGTCTACAGTCCCACTTCCAAAAGCACAAATGATTAAGTTAGTTGTTCATCTCATCTTACCCTATTCTGTTCTTTATTTTCTCTTTTGTTATGCATTTTTCTATAAAACTGCATGTTCACTGGCCTGCTTTACCCACCTACATGTCCAATTACCTGTGTTTTTGTCTTAGGCCTCTAGCATCCAAAGCCATCTACAACCCCTACATCAAACCATTCATCAGCCCTCTACCAGCCATATTTCTGACCTATATAATGCATGTCCAACCCACTGCTTTGGCTAGTACATCTTAACCTTCTGTCCTCACTATATAATCTACATTTTCCTCATTATCATCTCTCACCAATATTGTGTTAACTACTTCCTTCTTCTTTGCTACTTATACTGCCTTGCATTATGTGCATTGCTAATATCACAGTGCAGTAGGTGAGCTCTGTGAACTCTGTTTCATTTCTAGTAGCTCCTGTCATACTATAAGTCAACTAGTTCCAAAACTGTAAACTATATCTATATGTCTATCGATACCCATCATTATATATATTTAAGATATATACATAAATATATAGAGAGACAGAGGGTATAGGCTAGTAGATTGTTAAATAAATATGAGTGTTTTCACTCCTTCATTAGAACACCTCATTGGCTATGCACAGTTCAGTTCTTCCAGCAGCATATTGTCCTAATATTTACATCATCTACCTCTGAAATATCATCTACCTCTGAAATATGGTATGGGTGACAATTAATTTATTCTGCAACAGACATACAGTATTTGCACCAGGTAAGAAAAAAAGTATGACCCTATACTCATTTATAGCAAATAGTATACTGTCCTTCACATGCACTTTGAGGTATTTCAGTATGATGCAGTATTGTGTGATCATTTTAAATGTTATGAAACCTTTCACAATACAGGCAAAGGCATGAATTCTCATTACAGTATTAGTGATCATTTTACCTTAGTACATTCTTGACATATTCTTATTATAAAAGAAATATAGAAAACATGCCAATGCCACAAACAAGTACTTCTAAGAGTTTCACTATAACTGCATGGATATTTCTAATGTTAGCACTTTCTACACTGGTACCAGTATACCCTCTGCATGTCTAACTCAGGAAAGCTCACTTCCTCTGCCTCTGGTGCTGGTTTTTTTTTTTTTATCTTAATCTAAAGCTCTGCAATAAGATGCTGCTGTGACACCATAAGGAACTATTCCTAGGTGTCTATTATCCATAGGGCCTTTGACTTTTCCTCTTCCACTTCTATGACCAGAGCATTGATATGCTGGTTCTTTCCTTGAGCTCATATAACCAGCAATTTTTCTGCTATACCATTTTACGAAAAGTTGTTTCATGGCTTACAAAGAAAAGGCTCAGTCATAAATAAGTAATATGTAGCATACCAACAGCATAATTGCAACTCTGCAGGATTTGTTACTGTTAAATTTTGCATTCTACAATGACCACTGTTTGAACATTATATATACACTCTTTAGAAAGTGCCCCCCTGGGCTTCACCTTCATAATTTAAAACATATATCTGAAATGTTACCTTGTCCATTATAACACTAGTATTATTGTTTCTAACAGTCAGATTTACAATGACGACTGGTTTACAGACAAACTTCTTTTGAGATTTCTAGAAAAGACAAACATTCCCTACACACTGAAGCAAAACATAAAAGCAACAGTCTATAACAAAGAAATTCAGCGCTCGGCTATTCTTGGAATTCATTAAAACTGAAATGCTGATGGTGATATTTTTAAAGTGACTATCCAACTGTAAAACTCCTTACATTGGGGAATTTTTGTCACTGCTGCCCATTCAAAAAGGATGTAATTAGAATCTTTTGTAGAGTCTGCAATGGAAAATGCTAAGAGTCATTCATGTAAAGCAGTCTCGATGCAGCTTTCTGTGTAATTAATCTTGTTTTAGTTTCAGGACATATTTGCACAGGGCTTATTTTCTTCAGTCAGAACTCACATGATATGTTCAAGCCTTTTATTTAGCGCTGTATAGAGAGCCCTTTATCTAAAAGATTATGCTGCAGTCTGTTACTCAAATTGTTGCAGAGGTTTTGTGTGACTGGTTAATAATAGGTTACAGGTTCTAGTCTCACAGAGTTAGCTAGACACAATACCCTAAATGGTTATGTTACTGCAACATAACATACAATCAGAGATTTAAAACTATGGCTTATTATTATTATTGTTTTTTTTTTAATTCAGGTTGTTCTGCAGTACAAGCTTCAGAGATTTGAGCTCTTGTAAGAAATATGTTATTTTCCTAATACTCTACTTAGCATATACAAGTCAATAAAGCAACCTATATAAATACAAAATTTAAAAATCATAAAGAAGAAACTATGTCTTTCTAATTAATGGAAACATTTACATATACTTGTGTATTAACATTTTTGTAGGTGTAGAGAGAAAAGTGTATCATAGAAGATTGGGAAATAAGCGTTCTAGTGCCAATGTACAAGAACAAAGATGATATTCACAACTGTGTGAAGTACAGGGATATCAAATCACAATGCATGAAAGTACTGGAGAGGGTGATTGATAAACAAATACACAGACAATGGAAAGTACAATGGGAAATCAGCAGTTCAAATTCAGATCAGGCTGCTGTAAAACCAAACCAATGTTTGTAGTGAAACAAAAGGTGAAGGAGAAGTTGGAAGAAAGAGCCCGTCTGCGTATTCCTAGCCTAGAAAAATTTATTTGACAAGGTCCAAGAAGCTGCTTTGGGTAGTGTTCATAGGTCAGTACTAAGCTAACTGCCCTTGTGAGCCATATTAAACTTAGCCAATTATCCCTTGTGAGATTCAAACACTGCACCTTGTATTGCAAGGCAAACACCTTAACCATTAGGCCACCCTCCCAAACCCTTACAATGGTTAAACATTCTGAAAACACTGGAAGAATTATTACAGGCTATGTACAATGACAATGACAAAACCATAAACACTTGTCTGTCCAATGGGAGTGGATGTACATCAGGATCAGCCCACTCCTGCAGAGGGTGGTAAAGGCACTGCTGCTGGAAAAGCTTGACATGACAGGGATTTAGTGCCTGAGACAAGTAGTTTGACATGCACTGCGGGAAAAGTGAAGAAATGAGGATATCAGAACAGAAGCCATAGTAAGTCCAATTGCACAGGGGGTAAAAGAGGACAAATCATAGTGTTTCAGTCACATGTGCAGGAAAGCAGAATATGACTGTGTGAAGAAGATATTGGATAGGCAGGAAGATAGCAAGAAAAAGCAAGGACATCCAGGCAAAAGATGATGGATTGCATGAGACAAGACCACAGACAGTCAGGCATGACTATTGAATAAGGTAGGAGAGTGGATCTGAATCAAGAGAATTGGGGGGGGGGGTGATATGGTGATGATGAAGATTGGGGGGGTTGATGGTGATGATGATAAGGATAATGAAGTTGGCGAAGAGGGACATGACTAGATTTGTAGTGTTTGTTGACTATATACCAAAAACAGAAGCATCACTCTGGACTTTATTCTGAAGAATGTTAAGATACAAAGATAAGATGATGTTGATGATGATGATGAAGCTGTTAAAGAGAGACATGACTATATATGTAGTGTCTGTTGATTACATACCAAAAATGGACCATCAGTAAGGACTTTATCCAGAATAAAGTTAAGACACAGTGACAAAGCTAAGATGAATATACTTATCTCTGATGGATAAAATTGTGGAAGATAAATATTTTGAATTATTTATTACTGATTTTTTTAATACATATTTTCCTGCTTACATGACTGTGTGCATTACCAATTCCATGTTGCTAAGACACTAATTTTGTAATTTCTTTACTAAGCCAACTTATGCTGTTATTGTGGTTATGAATGGGAGTGTTAATGGATGGTTCCTGGTGATTTATCAGTTTTGCTTATGAGACTTAATGGGTTTAAATATTTATTAAACATTTGGTTACCTTCTGAGCTAAACATTATGTTTTTCTTTTTTTCAGATGTTTTTTCCCTTTTGACCTGCCAGCCATCTAGTCTCTTCCTTCCCCAGTGAGACCATTCATCTGACAGAGCTGCTATACAAGCAGACAGGAGGATGGCCGTCCGCCACAAATCCCTCCCTCCAGCTGTGTACTGCATGGAAGGTGAGCCCTTGTACAGTGTAAACACTAGCTTTTCTCTCAGATTGGGCTCGTGTGGCATCCTCTTAAGGTCACAAGACATTGCACTATATGGTCAGTGTCTTGCATCATGCTAAGTGGTGTATGGAGGTCTTTTATTATTCATGCCTGTAACTCAGTATCTGGTTGTTGGCATAACTACCTTCATTACTGTAGGCACCCAAGCTCTTGGACCCTGAAGACCACATCCCTCCTGGCAAAGGTCCCTGTTGGTGTGCAGTTCACTGATTGCACAGGATCATTTGGTTGCTAGGAAATCATTATTATCCTCCCATCTGGATTGGCAAGCCATAAGCTACATTTCTCCCATCCACATGGCATAACTACCTGCATGAGATGTAAGGTTTAATTCCTTTACAATGGATGATTATTAATTAGTAATGATTTACAAACATAACATTCTCAAAGGATGAACATGGGTTTAAACCACGGACTTAATAACCACTCATATTTTTAATTGTTTTCTACTTTTTGTTAGCATAAAAAGTAATATGATTCACGGCATGCTGTCCTTTTTATAAGATGGTATTGATTTAGCAAATATTAATAAAATATTAAGGAGTATATTTTAAAATCTTATCTCAGGTTTTATTCCAACTACCATTTATTCTAATAGTAGTAAATCCTTCATGAACTTTATATTCAAATTATTAAGTTAGGCATAGCCAGCTCTGTTGCTGCAGGAAGAAAAATCACTGCAAGCAAATATAATGACCAGGGTTCAAGTATCAGCCCTGGCGGTGCAAGAGCTAGTTTAGGGGGAGATAGAAATGATGAAGTTATGTCTACTTCCCACATTCAAGGCTGGAGTGAACTTAAATGTTCAGGCATACTTTCTGCATTACAATACAGAGAGGTGGTGATTAAGGCAATGGAACAAAGGAATGTTGCACCATTCATAGAAGTGGATAACTTGCCTCACAGCAGCCCTTTGTAAATCTGTTCCCTGCATACAACATGTAGGGAAATGCATGGCCATTTGAAAAAAAAAACAATACACTATGAAAATGATAGCTAAATCCCTAAAGCTCAGCTGTTCATCCTTTGTACCCAAATCTATGGGGGAGCTACTATCAGTGAATTAATTGAGACAATGGCAGGAAATAGTGATTTAGGCTTACTGGTCATTCAGGATGTTGGATCCAAAAAAAAGAGTCACGCTAACACAACACTACATGAGCCCCCCCCCCAAAAAAAAAAAAAAATTCTAATTGAAATTACTCGGTAGGCAAATAATTAAAATATATATATGCTTTTGCATAAAGTGGTAAAACACAACATTTATTGTACTAAAGAAACCAAATAAACCTAAGAAGTTCTCCAGCTGGAGTTCTTGGAGTCTGGCACTCAACAATAATAATGTTGGTTCCATTGCTGATCCCCAAATATCAGTTGTGTACTGTTTTAATCTTTTGCCTTCTTACCATTGTTGACTTGGGACTTTTCCTCTGGCCTGGCTGTTTCTGTTGTACTATATGTCCACCAACTTCCTAGAAAGGATAGTAGTTCCCAGGGCCCTTCTGCAGCTCAGTCTACTTTTTCACGGTATTGGCTTTCCTCTTTTTCTTGCAAGTTATGTCCTATGTGCAGAAGAAAGTCAGGTGCAAGAGCAAGCACCATGACTAACTTACAAGGTCCTAAATGCCTGATCTGGATTATGAGGACTAGAAGACAGAGATTATCCAACATATATACTTTAATAAGCCCAGATCTTGACTGTTCCCAGAAATGATCAGGCAGATGGGGTTAGGCAGCAAACCTCATGTCCTCCCCACAATGGACACTGTAGAAGGCCTTCAGTTCACCAGTCAGTTTTCTCTGACTGTGATTCCTTGGATTCAGATATTGTTATACTGGTTATCCAGGTGGCCTGGGCTATCCCTGACACTGAGGCCTTTATACCCAAGGCATTCTAATATTGTCTTACCAGGAACTATGTTTTTTTGAGACTTCTAAGCCATATATTATGATCTTTGTAGTGGCTGTCAAAAATTTTCATACACCTGATACCCTTGTGCTTCATTCTGCCCATACAGAGTCCCGAGAACCTGACTATCTTGGTAAGAATTTATTGCTAATGTTTTGGTTTCCTTGTGGGAGTTACTGTACTTGGGTCATATGGTAGAGTTCTCGAGGGGATGCCAGGTTAGGTGACTTCCACCATGGAGAGTTGACTGATAGACTGCAATGACTTTCTAGTATAGCCATCCTTATCATGCATGTGTTTTTTTGAAGTAGCCAAAGGTTTGATTACGTTAGCAGCTTTGAGCGTCATCATACATCCATCTTAGTTATTTGAACTGTAAGGTGACATTCACAGATGACCCCCCCCCCCCACTTTGATAGGCCCGAAATCTTTGGCTGCATGGCCAAGTCTTATGTGGATTAGATGGAACAAAAAGGGAAAACTCCAACAGCACATCTTGTTAAGTATTTCTTCATGTGACATTCCTTCTGCAGAATCCAGAATTAGCATCATGTTTTGTTTAGATGTAGGTAAAACAATTATCTAAGGTAAGGAATCCAGCTCCTTCCTAAAAGGTTGTAATATCCTTGGTCAGAGTTCTGGCTAATAGCTTTGTAGTTGCAACCTTCTTCTAGGAAGACCACAACAGCCCCGAGGACTTGCCTTACTTCTTCCCCTGGAGATAGTCTGAGGTCATTTGTACCTATTATCTATGAGTGGTGATCTATCTTTGCTGAACAGATTCATAAGGGCCATTTTTTCCAGGGTTTAGACTGGCATCAGGTATGCTTTTGAGATGAATTTTAACTTGTTCCCATTATAAATTGTAACATGTTTCATGTCTATCCACTTGGAGTCCTTGAGTGTGGCATGTGTAGTTATGGCAACTGTCTTAGTTGTCTTGAATTTCAGCCAGTCAAAACCATCTATTGATGATCACAGTTCAGCTTGTTCATCAAGAGCTTCAGAGCTGACTAATGTCCTGGGGTAAGAACAGGTAAATATTGTGCATAATTTGCATTGTAATAACTTATTTATTCGAGGGACAGTGTATACATGGTAAGTAATATGGCAGCCAAGATTCCAAAGGGGAGACCAAGGAGGAATTAATCGCAGAAATCACACTTTAAGTGACTTGAAAATTGAGAGACTTGAGAGTCCAAAGTTAGTGTGTAATTGTTCTGGAAGGATCCCTCAACCAGCCATTTGTATGCTGCTGAAAGATTAGAGAGGAGCAGAACTTTGAAATCTAAGGTTCTATCCTCTTTGTGCCTGCCATCCATTTTAGTGTTGTTATATATTTAAAATGTTGTATCTCTCCCTGATTAAGATTGATGTTCTTTCCTCAGTTAGGATCATGAAAGAGACAGAATTTGTTCCTGGTTGCTGGATTTAGATCTTTTTTACTTACTTTAAAAAGGAGAGGCAACAGCATATGACATGGATATCTAAGATGGTCAAGGAGAAATATGAGATTTATGTTGAAAACAAGCGACAGAGCTTTGAGGAGAGGGCATGACCACTAGATCAAAACAATGCAGTTTAATCGTAATGCAAGAAGTGAAATGTATTCCACTGAGGGAGAAATGTGATTCCCAAAATGGTGGTTTATGCAATTTCAGTATAAGCTTTCAAAAAGGCAGGATAATTATAGAAGAGTGGGATTTAGTGGAGTGGGGTGGGCTGGTGAGATTGTTGCGTGGAGGGAAGCAACCACCTTGTTCTAGCTATAAAAGTAGGATAATCCTAGTTGCATTCTGTTGTCTGCTGACAGGCACTTTTATTTCTTCCATTTAATGACTAGTTTTATTTGTTCCCTTTAATGATTACTTTTATTTGTTTGTTTGTTTGTTCCATTTAATGACTACTTTTAGCTGTTTAATTTAATGATTTTGTAGTCTTCCCTAAGCCCAGGACCATTTTATCAAATCAGTACAGTGAAAATCTACTCCTTAATGTTGAGGGCAAACTCTTTCAGGGCCTGCTTTAACAAGTTTATCCATGCAGATCTTGTTTTCAGTGTTGCATTCTTTGTTTTTTTCATACTTCTGATGCAGTGTTGTTCAGGGTGGGACATTTCCCTCTACTCTCCAACTAATATACATATTTTTTTGGGGGGAGGAGGGAACAAACTTAACAAAAAAGAGAGATTAATGAATCTGTCATCAATGATGATCATATCAATACAGTTAGAATGCAGAGACAATGTGAACTGTCAGAGTTTTCAGAGGGCATAGTTACATATAGTGGTTGTATACACTTTTGACAGTGAAGGATGGTGTAATTCAACCCTCACCCTCTCATTTTTATAAAATTTGTACATTTTTAGTTCAGTGCTGTGAGAATGGATACAATTAAATTCAAATTTTTCTATCAGTGTTGATCTAGAGTTTTTTTTTTTTTTGTATTATTGTATTTAAGCCCATGTGCCACTACGATCTGTCTGGGCTTTGTTACTGGTTATTCTACTCCTCTTGATTTAAAATGTTTTGCTCATCAATACCCTTTAGTTATCTCAAATAATTACTTATCTTGGCATCTATTTCCTGAAACGTTTTCTTCAAACTGCATTTCCCCTAAAGGGGGGATAGTTGGCATAATGGCTAAGGCCTTAACCACACAGATGCAAAGTGCAAGGTTTGATCCTCACCTCTAGTTATTATCTAGATTTGTAAAAGTCTGAAGACTGATGGCATGGCATTTGGGGGTAGGCATAATGGCTAAGGTGTTTACCTAAAAAATGCAAGATGCAGAGATTTGCTTAAACTGTCTTGGTTCACAAAAGCAGCTAGCCTACAAAGCTATAACATTAACTTTTGTATAAAGTTTGCACATTTTCTCACTTTCCATATAAGATTTTCACATACACCTATCTCCATGTATTTTTTTTTTACAGTAAATTGATTTCCTCATGAATTCTAGTGATGAGCAGTAGGTGACCATCTGCCAGATGCATTTCATTAGGTTCCAGAAGCTCCATTTATGTCTATAAAATACTATGCCAAATCAGTTATTTTTCTATCAATTCCTACCTTCTACAAAAAAAAAAAAATTCTCTCCAAGATTTTACACAAAGATGTATATATTAACATGTAAAATGTATTTGTTTAATGTACTAAGTAACACAATAAATTGTATTAATCAAAGTATTATTTTCCAAAATAAGATACTGCAACCAAGAGAAAACATGCATATTCAAAGAAACAATGAACACAAGTTAAAAGAAGAAAACAGTTAAGTCTGAGAAGCAATTTCTTTTTCATCAATATAACTGTCCCATGTAATTGTTGTTTTTCAGCTATGGAGGACTCAGACATTATCACATACAGTACATTCTTTGGGACATTGGATAGCACAGCAATGAAACTGTTACTTGCATTATTATACTCAAGAAAGAGGAAGTAGAGTGGATTTAGTTAATTTGAATGAGCAGATGATCCCAAATCATTTAATGGTTTGGCCTATGAAAACAGACCCTTAGAAATAATTGCCTTGTGCAGATTAGGTAGAGGAGGGCAGAGCATGTTAGAATAAAAGAAAAGATATTTAACTCAAAAAAGGACAGCTAATGTGAAGAAAAAAGTATATTACAGTAGATGCATGTGTACCCATAAAGAAAAATGCTCTTGCTTTAACTAAAGTCATTTTAAAATAATTTAAAATGCTAATCTCTCCCCAAAGAGTTCATTTATTCTGTGTTCAACTGTTTAACCTAGTTCATGGTAAAAGAGGGACAGGAATCTATCCTGGCAGGTACCCAACACAAGACAGAGGGCATAATCCTTAATAGAGGTGTCAAACCATCATCGGATGCATGCATTCAGTCACTCTCACAAGGCATACACGTACATACCTACAGGCAATTTGCAGAAGTACAAATTCACCTACAGCTGATCAGTGGGACTAAGGAGGAAATTAATGTGCAGTAAAAAAAAAAAAACATGGAGACGGGTTTATGTGGAAACCTTACATATAAAGTGGGTGCATGTGTGATCTTTATACAGAAGGTACCCTAACTGAGAAATGAGAACCCAGCTGATGGAACTAAACAAGAAACTAAGAGGTCTAATTAAGTCCATCCAGGCCAACGTTGAGCTCAGGATAGCCTCATAGGCTAGGGACAATCACACAGCCTTTTTCAGCTATGTTCAAAACCTTAAAAGTAACACATATCAGTGTGCCGAACTTGTGGTGAATGATACCACCTTCATTGGTCAGGTCAACGTAGTAAATCTACTGGCTGATAAATTCAGTCCAAATTTCATCATCCACTTCCCTTCCAGTTCGTCTGAGATGAAATCCCCTTCAGCATACTTTCTCTAACTTTTAGCAAGAACCATATAATGTTTGCACTCGCTAAAGCAAAGAACACTGCCTCCATGGGTCCTGACAGTATTCCAAGTTGCATTCTGAACAGTCTAAAACATGGCCTATGAGGACCACCTGTGGCACTCTTCAACTACATCCTTGAAACAGACTACCTACCAAGTGAATGGAAGACTGCAGCAGCCATTTCCTTCCACAAGGGTGGACCATCAACTGTCCCAGGGAACTACAGACCCATCAGTCTAACAAGTCTAATATGCAAAGCTATGGAACAAATTATAATGGAAATGAAATATATAGCAAAAATATCTTGCAAGATGGTTTAACTCAGACAAATAACTGGTGACAAAGCCATGGCCTAAAACTCAGTGCCCAAAAATGCATTATAATATCCTCTGGGAAACTGTCAACATTGATTAATTACCCCATTAATAAAACACTCCTAAGAGCTGATGCAGTAGTAAGGTGTCTGGGAACATATGTACACAGAATTCTGTCCTTTGACCAAGATGTAGCTAAGATAGTAAAAAAATCATTCAATGTCATCCAAAGTATAGGCAATGGTCTGGCATCCATGTCCAAGGAAGTTATAGTACCCCTCTATATGGCCTGACTTACACCTATCATTGAGTACGGTGCCCCCTTTGGCATGTACCTAACCAGGCACTTTCAACAGATGGAATGCTCACAAAGGTTTCTCAGCAGGCCTGAATAACCAGTCCTACACTGATGACTAAAGGCTCTGAGTCTGTATTCAATCTCTTACAGGCTGCTGAGAATAGATCTTTGTCTGGCTTATAGGTCTTCCTCAGATCCAGCCCTAGTGGATTTGTTGCCCATGTCAAAACAAACAGCACAGAAACATGAGATCCAGGGATCCAAACTTTGCTTGTGACATAAACAATACATGCTGGGCAGACAGATATGTGTCCCAAAAGGACCCTTGTGCTATGAAAAAGGCTTCTCATCCATGTAAAAGAAAGTTCATCTCTGACCCTATTAAAAAGAAACCTTGAATAATGGATGGGGAAATCAGAAATTTACCCCAGTCAGGCTCCCACGTCCATTATGGACAGAGGCTGTCAATAAGAAAAGTAGTATCCTAATTACCTCCCCATCCTCACAAATCCCTAACTTACTTCCCTACAAACATGCCTTGAGGTGTGTGGCTAGGCTTGCAAGGTCTCTAGTTGTCATTAGCCTAGTAACAACCCATGAAACTATGAACGTGTAATGAAAGGGACAGGAATAACAAACATGAAATAATAATGGGACGGGTGTTTGTTCTGCCATTTTATCACCTTCCCTTGGCAGTGATAGAACCTAATCTCAAGCAACAACAGCCTTGCTTTATTTCATAAAACATAAGTCAATGGAATATGGGGCAGTTTGCTGTTTGTATTGTGTCTTAATGTTATATCTTATTAAGTGCATTGCAAATCTTATTTGCTGCTCATCATCCACTGATTATTTCAATGTTTTTGCACAGAACATTTTTTTTTTTGCTGAACTTCATTGAGTATCCATCATTATCTCTCAGGCTTCCTCATTTTGCATGTACTCATTCTCAGTGTATATTAGACTTCCACAATTACAACCTTTGTTAATTACATTTGACCTGTTGTTCTCTGGTTATTCTTATAATTAGTGTTTTTTTATTCTATAATCAAATGACTAACTTTACCATTCTTACATGATAGTCACCACTGTCCAGGCTGAGAAACCTGCCAGTGAGTGTGCAGACTCACTGAGGTCTACAGAAGTTAGAAGTGTTAATGTTGACTACAATCTCTCCTTTGATACATCCCTTCTAAATTCTAAGGAATAAATGATAAGCTACTTGCTATCCATTTCATCTTGTTGCCTTAGCTTGTCTGCTTCACCTGGTGCAAAACTCAATATTATTGCAGCAGCATCTTCTTCCTTCTCTAGTTCCCTATTAAGTGATTTATATAGTGGGCTATTTAGAATATGTACATGGCTTTAGGGTGACAAATAGTTGTTAAGATATTTAGTCATTATTGTACCTGCTGTCTTTTCCATCACAATGCACTGTTGTCATCCACATATTTGTTCAGCCATTGCAGCACTTGTATAGTTTAACAGCAAAGGAGAACATGCTTGTTATTTCACTTAAAGCAACAGCCAGCTCCCTGCTCAACCTTAATTTGCTGATGCAATGCATTTTCTGACTTGGTTTTTGGAACCCTTCTATATTTACTCATCTAAGTCTCAGCATGTTTCATATTACAGAAGAATGTGGTTTGCTAAGCCTGTTGTCCAAATCTGCATACTCACTATGTATGCTATTGATCTTGGTGTTATTATCAAGGGTGTCTTGCCTGATAATAAAGCTTTAATCTGCACACCTATCTTTTATTGTAGTCTTTAAGAACAATATAGCTCATTTTGTACATTACAAAACTCACAGGTCCCAAAAAGTAGTAGCTATCAAAGCAAACCTGGAAGGAAGCAAACCCCTAACCTGAAGGAACCCAGAGGCCACTGGCAAAATGAAAGAAAAAACAAAAACAAAAAAAAAAACCAAAGGATTTAGCTCAAGAGAGGTGCTGGGTTTCTGTTGAAAATGAATCACCCCTTGTTTCCTGATAAGAAGCTCTAAAATTATAAGATGTTGATCCTTTTAAAAAAGTTTGTAAACTAATAAAAGCTTTAACAAATTTCTGAAAAAATTCACCTTTTGTTAATTTTCTTTAAATAAAGTTTATTCAAGCATGTAGCAGAAGCGTTTATGGCTGAAGTATCTATCTATGCATGTGCAGATAGATTGCCTCCTACTGGACTTCCAAATGTGGTCCACATTATTGTCCTGCAGCCTACCTTCCATTCTCAAAACCCTGCTCACACTTACACGTGCAAACTCTATTCACTTCCCACCCACTGAGCAATTTTCTTCAATTGGTAACAAGTACAATAAACTACTTGATATAAACCAAAATTCTAACCCCCCTGGTCACCATTATCAGCCCCGTAGACTTTTAACATTAATTACTTGATCCAAACAAGAATAAAATCACTCATTTCTTAATTAAAAAAAAAGATTAATGCAACTAATTAAATAACCAAAAGGCACAACTTTAAATATGGAAAGCACTCCCTCCTGGATCTTATAATTTCCATCTATCCCAGTGACATGCCCTGTATCTTTGTTCTATCCCCTCCACATGCAATTACTCACCCATCTTTTTTCAACTTTACATCTTTGGTAGGAAAGCTCTACTCACTCTCTCTCTCTGTTTCCATCACAAAATGCAATAAAACATGAAGTCGTGAAAAAACAAGTAATTCAAATTATTGTCCCAATGTATTGTTCAAAGCAGGCTCTACTTTTCTGTCAATGTTGTAACCTCCACACTTCCTCACTAAACAATAAATGCTTTCCCATGACTGTTCAAATATGTACAGAATCTTTGAAATATGAATGACTTAAAACTTTTTTTTTCATACTGAAGGACTTAGCTTGATGAAAATAAAAAATCTCCCCAACAACAGGAAATAATAACTAATGCCTTTGTTCTCAAAATCTAGCTAAAATAACTAGAAGCTGTAAACGTTTACACCTTTAATCCAAATTTTTCTACTTTACAAAAAAAAACGTCCCACTAAAAAAAAACAAAGACAACCTAAATGGATTAGTGTTCACACTTCTCAATAAAGCATTTGACCTGGATGATAACACCTTTTAATAAACTCTGTCATTTTATGAGGGATCAGTAACAATGCCTGATATGTGCTACGTGATAGTAACAATGGACTGAAACAATGAAACACTTCCACTATATTGGAATATGGTTAGACCAAATTCTAAATACTAAGAATAATACCAAAACTGCAAAATTAAAATGTAAGCAATTTTTCCATGGAAAAAAAAGATGTCACTTTCTTCCTCCAGAAGGAAGAACAGAACTATGGAAAAGGTGCCGCTTTCACAGACAGGGTGTAGCGTACCCATGATTAGATTAATTTCATATTATTGTTGAATCTGAAAACAATTTACCACCAACAGCAACACATATGTAGGTGCAGTGCCAACACCCCAAAATGAACATCATCAGTACTTATGAAAGCTAAACTGGGTTCCAGTCAGAGATCTAAGCTTCTTCTAGGACACTTAGTACACAGACTAACCATGTAAAACTCCATGCTAACTACCTTACTTATTGCACCACTGATTACAGCCGAAGATCCCCAGCCTCCTTAGATCTCACACCTGTTTCCCCTAAAAATCATCTCCACTGCAGATTCATAACTTATCAGTTATTGTCCCTTAGTTAAGGGAAATACAACTATCTAACACAAAGGAAATTGGACTGTGGTCAAAATTCAAGACCCATCCAGTGCAATTTCCAGTAAAGAAAACAATGTTTGACCACTTCCAAAACAGTGGTATAACTGAAGTTTACTGAAATAACAAGCTCAGTGTACTCTCATGTTATTGAAGTTAAGCTATCTTATTTATTTTCACCCTTCATCTCTGCTCTTTCTTTACCCTCTTTTAACCCTGTTATAGAGTTCCCCACTGTCTATGCTGCTTCCTCCTTGAATCCTGAAATCAGTGCTCATATGGGAATATAAAGTATTGGAATGCAATTTCAAAGTTTATCCTTGGCTGTCTTCACATTAATCAACTACAATAATGCATAATGCATACTTCAACAAACTATAGAGCAATGCAAACCATGCAGTATAAGGTGTGTATAATTGTATTACTCTATCTGTATAGTTAAAATTCTGTGTAAGGCATCTAGTAGATATAGTAAATCAACCAAGTGCACTTTATTCATGTATTTTTTATTTCCATTTGAACACCAGGATAGTCCAGTTGGGCAAAACCCCTTCTTAGCAGTGACCTCAGGACAAAACCTCCATGCTTACATATTATGTTTGTGTGTATACACACACACACACACACACACACACACACACACACACACACACACACACACACACACACCATCACACACACACATACACACACACACACACACACACACACACACACACACACACACACACACACACACACACACACACACACACACACACACACACACACACACACACACACACACACACACACACACACACCCACACACACACACACACACACACACACACACACACACACACACACACACACACACGCACACACACACACACACACACACACACACACACACACACACACACACACACACACACACACACACACACACACACACACTCACACACACACACTGTAAAGTTATAGATGAAGTCATTGCTGGCCTCATAAACCTGGACACTGAGAACTTCCTATCACTGGACCCACAATACCTCATTTTTGTCAAAAGCAAGGTCTGCTTTCATTACCTTGTTAACATCGTCAAAAAAAATGTGTAAATTAGTGGATTGTGGCACTATAGTGTAGAGGGCTTATCTCAGCCTGACCAAAGATGGTGATACTGCTCCACATACAGGTATTATAGACTATTCTAAACCTAAATATATATCCATAGATTGCATGTTGACCAACTGAAGCCAAATACCTAGAGTGCCTCTTCTGAAAGTAATAATTATTCCAGTAGCGTTTCACGGACTTCAGTGATGGACTGTTTCCTACTCTGTATTAAGTGTTTAGGCCTTCAATCCAATAACCCTTGCTGTGTTAATCAAAAATTGCAGAGAGCTGCAGACTGAATATTGCTCTTCATTCATGCACTGATATACAGATGTTCCAGCTGTGGTTAAACTATGACAAAAATGAGTGCAGGAAAATGATCACAAACTAATTACAATTACAATTGCATTTACTTCTCTTTGGTGGAAAGAATGTTTCTAAATATTTACACCATAGATGACACACCACTAAATCTTGGCATTGTCAATAGAAATATAGGCAACCTTTTTTATAACTCCTTTCCCTTTAACCAAAATGTCTCCACAGTAGTTAGGAAATCAATTTATTTGGCTAAACTGATACTTACATTTATTAAAACTACATCCAAAGATGGCTGTTGTCTCCCTCATGCATCCCACCTTTCATTCAATATAATGTACCCTTTGGAATGTACCTTTGGAACAACTATCTGGACAGACCTCAAATATTCCCAACTAGAAACATCATTGGCCTTAAAACCCTTGGTTATACTGACAGACTAGCAGCTTTCTTTCTATATTTGGTGCTTTGTAGGATCCTCTGTTGTGATCTGTGTTTATGCTATCACTCCATAAAAGATCCCACCTTCTATGATCTCCTACACCTTTGCAGAACAAATGATTCAACAAATACCAGTATAGACATCACAAATTTCTAAAACAAATCAACAAGAGATGGTTGTGTGATGCACTCACATCCCAAAGCATTTTCTGTCACTGAAACAAACTTCTTCCATATGTTAAGCAAAGTAGCACCCTTTCCACTTTCGTGATAAATCCAAAAGTGAGGTGGGTGGCCACATATTCTCCCTGGGTTTATCATTTGTTGTTTTTCCTCACAACAGGAGACAGAGAATGCAATAGGTAGTAATCTCTGATTAGGACATGATGAAATATTGACCCATTCATTATCTGATGTAGAACAAGGGCAGTAGTACAACATTTTGTAGATGATGAAGGAACTTATGAAGACATGATATCTGATTTGACATTCTCACTGGTCATTCTATCTTCAAGATAAAATATAGCTGGGGATGCAAGACATTATACCACTGAGAAGGGAAGTATAAGGTAGGAGGCTTGATTTCTGGGGTGTCTGTAAAATATTTAAGTGGGGAAAGCAAAACTTGACAGCTGCAATAGTGGGCAGTGACAAAAGAACTTTCATGAAAGAATAAAGACATGAGAAATCCATTTTGTTTTATTTTATCTGACATTTGTTTACTGGGATAGTGCACTCATTACAGCTGACCATTTACAGTTACTGGGCAAAATAATTAACAAAGATGAAAAAAGTGGACCAGAGAGGCAGTAAGCTATATATATCAGACAGAAAGTTAGAATATATAACAAAGACTGTACAGTAACATTTAACATATGTACCAACAATTATGAAACAATGCACATTTTACAATTTTATATGCGTGTATTTCAGGTTTATATCATACTAGAAATGCTGTGCACTACTACGAGTCAGAGTGGGGGTGATGGAAGTGCAGGTGGAGTTAAGAGGAGTTAGTAATTTGATGAGAGGCCCTTAAGTGATGGGCAACATTGCAGAAATCGATGCTGAAGAGAGAATATAAGTGGTGGCATGGTTTCCAGGAAGAACACAGCAAGTCAGGATCCTTTATTAGACTCTTGTTTTCATTGTTGCTCTGTGTGTGCACTCATAATTGTATTCTTTTAAATACATTATTAAAGGATGTGGGAATTAGTTGTCATTACTGTATATGGACTAGCATGTGTACAACTGAATCACCATTTCAAATTAAAAGTCATTCATAAAGATTAATAGTGGAAAATACTGTTAGCGCTATTATGTCTCATTTAAAAACTTAACTTAATTCAGTAATATCCAGATTTGATTCACATTTCCACAGTAATGATTTCAGTTTCTAATACCAGACTGCTTAATTTTTTTTAATAAAATTATAATTTAGCATACCTTAGAAAGATAATACTCATTGACGGATTTCTACACCTTTAAGTGAAAAGAACATGTGATGTTACTCAAAGCCAGCAAAAGTGTACTGTTGTTCAGAATATCAGTCATCAATTCCTCCTGGTAATTCCAGCCCAATCAAAATGTTTCAGAAAACCAAAATCCAGAATGTTAATATAGACTCTTCAGCATGCTCAGTCTTCCTCTATAACTCCTACACTGCAATCATCCCCTGTCCTCAATAAAATCCGTTTATTTGTAGTCAGTTTAGGCAGAACCCATCAGATTGCCCCTTCACATGTCCAGGTATATTACTATAAATTTTGAAGTCATACAGTAAACGTTCAAAATTCCTTAATTCTTATAAGCAGTAGAAATTTCAAGTTAAAATATTAATAAAAAGTTTTTTTCTGAAATATGGTGATATAATTTTATTTAACTTTCAATTCTCCCAGAACATTAAATATAAATAATCATTTCATTACACATAAATTCATTTGCACTTCTGAGTTTAATATCATTTCCATAGTCTATGCAGTAAGAAAACATTATCTAACTCTGTCATTTTTCTTTATTAGAAAGTAAAACTTATTCGTTTCTTCAGTACTATTTCTGGTCTACTGAACATGCCCTATATTTTAACCAGTGCTTGCAAATTTGGTCAAGTTAGACTGATAGAGTCTAAGCACTGTTGTTATTTCCAAAGAATTATACCATAGGCGTTCCATGAGTTTCAAAACTGGTTGATTTTGGTACTTAACCTAACTCTTAAAACTATAAAACTTCAATCCTTAGATAAGCAATTAAAAATAAGTTCACAGGAGGCAACCCCTGAAATCAGAAGATAGTGGCTGCAATCACATATATTACCGATCCCAGGTAGTTCAATTTACAGGATCACTGAAAATGTGATCCAAGAATATCTTTAGCCACCATGAGGAAGACCTCTTTATCAGGAAATTTACATGCATCTGAATCACAGTTTTTTTTTCACCTTGTGCTAATAGTGCTTTGCAGTGGCAATGCCCTCTGGCAGCCCATGCATCACAGTGGCACAAGCACCATACCTCTCAACTGTCCAAAGGTATGCAGTCTGTCCCTGATGCTGCCACATATATGTGTTCTGTTTCTGATAAACTTTTAGACATTCTAGTTAATCACTGAGGATTACAGCCAGTCATTAATGCCAGATGTTATACTGCAATACTTTCTACCATCTAGAAAATGTATATTGCTACAAAACCTGCTGTTCTATTAACCTTTTTAAGTAAATTATGGTGACAATAAAATTGTCTTTGACTTTGGCCATTTATCCCCAAATTATTTATGGCTTTATTGAGAATTCCTGAGTAATGATACCATGGTTTCACTGTAATATGTCTGATATCACACTCACATTACCTCATAGTCACAAGGTGCAGGGTCTGATTCTCACATTTAGTCCATTTCTGGTGTTTTTGAAGGCACATAGCAATCTGCAAACTGATGTGTCTAGTGTTTATCTTATCAGTTATTGCAGCAGGCTAATGCTGATGTTTATTGTGGCAAGAGTGCCATGTTGAAATCCTTTCCCCACCTTTCTGAGTTAAGTGGCAGCACAGGTGGATGTAAAAGATGCCATTGCACTTATCAAAAAGAGTAGGGGTTCTATCCAATTTATTTCAGCAGTTAAACACAGGTCATATGATATAGTACCTGAAAGTACAATACAATATTTATTGGAGGTAAAGTGTTAGCAGTCTGAAGATGGTTAAGACAGTGCAGGAATGCTTTATTTAGGTGGATAGAAGCAACCAATGAAATAATTTATCAGAGCAATGGAACACGATGATGTGTTATCGAAATAATTTGGTAAATTATGTAAAATTTACATTTTAATACCCACTTCCTTAAACTGTTGAAATCAACACCTTTAGGAAAATTCTTAATCCTTACCTCCCTTCTGCATGTGTAATCAAAAGGCATATCTGAAAAAACAAATCGTCCAATAAGAGACTATTTGAAGAAGCCAGAAACATTGCAGTTTTCCATTTTGTCAGTATTTCTTTCTGCACTCACAGGCTTGCCCAGAATAGGACCTATATTAGAAGACTGAAAGTTTAAAATCGCGAATGCTCTAAAGAGTGAAAATGCCAGACCGGGCAGCTTCCCACATACCCCCCGCAAAATATATATCCCAACTCTGAGATCACACTACAGTGAGAAAAGGGCAAATATTCCAATCATCACTGTACTGCAATCTCAAAAAAAATCACTTTGAGGTCTGGCATTTTCACTCTTTAGAGCATTTGTGATTTTAAACGTTTGGTCTTCTAATATAGACACCCCCCAGAATGTTGTGAGGCATCAATACACTGATGTAGATGGCTTAATAAGAACAGTAATCAAATAAAATGACACTCCCACATGCTCTCTCCATGTAGCTCTATTTATAGATAAATACAGTGTTTTGTTTTTGTTTTTGTTTGGGTGTTAGGTCTGGGACCTCACAGTTAGTCATTCTGACCATATTCTATTCAGTCCTGGTAATAAATACTTGGTCACCAGAAATGAGAGAGTCCATGTGCCCTATAAATTAAATCAGACTTTAAATTCTTCTGACAGCCACTGGCAGATGGCCCCATAACCAAGCTACTCTTACTGTAAAGAACTTTCTTTTCATGATGCCATGGTATGTCCCTACTTTCAAATGCAAACTATTGTTTCTTGTGTTTCTTGTAAGTTAAGTATGATAGGCCAGGGTGAAAAGGCTTATGCACATATTCATATACCCAGTTTAGGCTGGCCTGCATTAATCTTTAATGTATATAAGTATGTGTGTGCATGTATACACACACACACACACACACACACACACACACACACACACACACACACACACACACACACACACACACACACACACACACACACACACACACACACACACACACGCTAAGCTATTTTCATATATTAACTGCAAAGGTGGGTGGCACAATGGCTCATTTCAATCAAAACTGCACCTTAAGGCATAAATACTAAACATACTAGTAAATAAAAATAAATAAATAAGTGGCATAGATTGTGGAAAATCCAAGCAGAAATGCGAACCTATCAAAGGCAAACACAAGTATCTATAGTTATTTTTCACTATATCTCTGACCCATTACTTCGGCATACATTACATTGAACACAAATGGTTAAAAGTTATTAAATCTAAAGAAAAAAAGGAAAATGTTTATAGAAGGTGGCAACTCCCCATGGGAAACCCCAATCCTATGCTAATTATATATAGATATGATATTAGAGATTGTAAAACAGTTGGAAAAGGGCAAAATCCCACTCCATACTGTGCAGAGATCCATCAAAGCAAATGCCACCATCCTGCTATGAACCAGCATTTCAATTAAAAAAAATCCTTCCAAAAAGTATGTTGAAACACATTGAACCCATATTAATGTATACAGATATAAAGATAGATACAGATAGATAGATATATGTGTGTGTGTGTCTGTTCGTTAGGAATGCTGTATGAGTGGCTCAGATCTAGTAGTTTCAAGTGCACTGATATTTACACAGTATTCAATAATAAATAGCTGCTGCTTGTTTTATTTCCCCTAAAAGAGTTTGAAATTTAATGGTTGATAGGGCATGGCCAGGATAGGGTCTGGTTAGCAGGAGTTTTCTATTGCTCTGCTACTTTATATCTTTCTGATATGAAAATATATTTCTAAATCCTAAGTAATTTAACTAAGTGACTATAGATGTGTTAATGTGCCTTTTAGGATTATATCAAAGTTTTTTTTTCATATCTTAATATTTTATTGTCAAACTTTTACGTGCAATATATTCATCACAGTTTCCAGTTTTAAAATGAGTCATATAAAGACTAATTCTCAGAACTCTTTGTTCAGAAAAGAGTTTCCATTTGTCCTAACTAATATTCAGGCACTGTCATTAAAATTGGACAGAATGGACACTAAACATGACAATATTAAAGAAAAATGTTCTAAGCAAATGATATAGATGGAAGACTAAATGAACATGAAAATGATATTGAATTCTAAATAAATACCCGGCTGATGAATAAGGCTGATGAAAGGAAAATAAATCTCGCAGAAATAACTTACCTATCTTTGGTTTACCTAAAAATATAGAATATGGTAAATACATACATCAGGCAAAATAAACAATTTTAACACATAAATGTGGGAAATTGAGACATGGAACGCTAAAGAACTCCAAAATAAAGAAAAAAGGAAATTGTTTCTGCACCTTACCTTGAAATCCAAAGCCAGTTTTATATTGATACAAGAAGCACATTTAACTACAGAGCAATGGTCAGATATCGGTAAAAAGAAGTGGATAAGACAAATTATAGCATCAGAGGGTAAGACTAACAGTGCTGGTATAGCAATAATAATCAAAAATCAATTTCAAGATAAAATACTTGAAACTAAGAATGATAAAGAGGGAAGGTGGTGTTATGTAACTTTCACCAACCCAGTATTACCAAATCCCTTAATGGTGTTTAATATATATGCAACCTGTAACAACCAACATCACTTTATTATGTCACTTTACCCAATCTTAAACCAAATTAAAGATCACTATATAATAATTGGAGGTGACTGGAACACATATCAAAACCCAGAAAAGGACAAATCTAACCTGACCAAATCTCATAATAAACACGCTACAATAGCTCTAAATGAATTTAAACAAGATTTTAAATTGTATGACCCCTTCAAGTATGAGAATAATGAGAATACAACCGGGAAGTTCACATTCTATTCCCAATGCCACAAGATGCGGTCAAGAATAGAATACTTTTTAATCTCAGACATACTTATTAACATAGATCCCTCAATAGTCATACACACCAGATTTTTCTCGGACCATTCCAAAGTTACATTTAATATCAACTGGGACAAAAGATGGTATCTAGCAGATAGAGGTCACAACTGGTCTTTAAATCCTAATCTGCTTACCAAAATAGATATAATAAAAAAATTGAGGACATATTAAAAACATCCTTTGTGAATGTCCCCACCTCACAAGTCCCAGTGGACACAGAATGGGCGACGGCCAAAGCACAGATCAGAGGACTACTCATCAAAAAAGCAGCTTATTATAAAAAGATACAACTAAAAGAGGAACACACCTTGAAAGAGAAGATAGAACAACTTGAAAGAGAATTACTAAATAACCCTAATAATCAAATGGAAGTTGATCTCCTAAAAACACAAAGAGTCCTGTATATGTTAGAGAACAGAAATTTATCTTTTTATGAGGCAAGAATGGTAGCCAATTATGCAGAAGAAGCACAAATTCCTTCCAGAGCTTTGACCAGAATTATTTCACAACATAAAGTAACCTCAAATATATTAGAAATAAATTACAGGGACAAAAACTATACAAGAAATGAAGAACTTATCAAAGTATTCAAACAGATATATTCTCAAATATATGGAGAACAGACATTATAAGCCTCTAGGGAAGAAAGGACTCTTTTCTTCAAAAATTAAAATTTCCTAAACTAAACTTAGAACAAAAAAAAAAAAAATTAACGGAACATATTTCTATTAAGGAGATAATCACAACAATTAAACATTAGAAATCACAAAAGGCCCCTGGACTGGATGGACTTACTTCAGAGCTTTACAAATTTTTCACTCCCCTTATTGCTAAAGTACTATATCATGTGCTGAACTATATAATGAATAATAACATAAATGTTATTCACTTTAACGCTTCCAAAACAATTTTCATATTAAAAGAACATGCAGATCCCAAAAACCCAGATAGTTATAGACCTATCTCCCTTTAAATATAGATACAAAAATCCTAACTTTGATACTCGCAAACAGATTAAAAAACCTAATAGATAAAATCATTTCTCCAGAACAATCTGGGTTCACACCACATAGACAGACCAGTGATAACACGCTAACAGTGGATGCATTGACGTCTTTTGCAAATTAGAAGAACATTAACATTTACGCAATGGTGGTAGATGCCCACAAGGCATTTGATAGGGTCAACCTAGAATTCTTACTTCAAATATTACCTTATTTTTACATACCTAACAACTTTGCACAGATTATTCAAATTCTCTATAGTAATCCCTATACATCTCTTTACATAAATAAAACATTCCGATAAAACATGGAACAAGGCAAGGATGCCCACTATTGCCTTTTCTATTTAACTTATACTTAGGACAACTGTTTTTATATATTAAACAAAATGCTTATCATAATCCCCCCTCAATACATAACCTCAAAATATAGCTTTCCACTTTTGCAGATGATTTAAATATATATTTCACTGCACCAAACTCCAATATGACCAAAATAATAAATGCAATTGAACAATTTTCCTATATGTCCAATTACAAACTAAACCTTAATAAAACTAGTATATTCCCTTTGAGGCCAAACAGACTTATCTCATACCACTTTTAGATACCATAAAATAAAGGATGAAATTAAATACATGAGAATCACTTTTTTTTCAAAACAACATAACATAACTCTTAAATGGCAAAACATTATACAAGATGTACAAGGTGGAACAATCTTAAGTCTCCATTTCTGGTCAAAGTCTCAATAATTAAAATGAACATACTACCTAGGTTTATGTATATATTTATGACATCACAAATACCTATACATAATAAATTCTTTAAACAAATTCATACCTCCATGGCAAAATTTATATGGGATCCTAAAAAGACCAGAATCTTGTACCAGAAACTAACACTCCCCAAGAACAAAGAGGGTCTTAACCTACCAGATTTTATAACTTATTACTCTATTATCCACACAAACAGAATACTGAGAATAGCAGAGTATATAACCCATCAGCAAAAACTTGGCCACCGCCATGGGTGATAATATACTACAGATACATCAAATCAATAGGCATCAATCCCAAAGTACTTTCCATTTTGAATAAAAGAGATCTATAAGCACACAAAATTATAGACCCTCTAAAACATTCTATAAACATAACACAAAAGTTATTTCATTCCTTAAACCTGGGGCAAGCTCTGATAACATTACAACCCCTCCATAAAAATCCTAATTTATAAATAAATAACAAGATGCTAGATTTAGATTACTTTCCCCGATTAAAAGAAAAAATAATACAAGATATCTTTTCACTACTTAATTGTACTATCCAAGAAATGAGAAATAATCTGAATCTACCTAAGTCTTACATTATAATGCTTAGACAAATCAAAGATATGTGTTCCAGTTACCTCCAAAACCCTACTATACCTGATAGTGACATGGAAAAATGCACTCTGCTCTGGGAGACTATCCTCATGATAAAGCAAACTATAACAAACACATGCAAAATGATAGGGGAAATCAAATTCCAGAAAGACCTCCTTTTCTCTAATTATTGGAGGAAAATACAATCATCTTTGATGACCACTAGATACAAAATGCAATTACTCTAACATTGAAAAGCATACCCCTTAAAAAACTGTCGTACACACAGCTTATGATAAATAACAACGCATATTTCACACCTGGATTACTACACAAATTCAATGCAACAAAATCACCATACTGTCCACACTGCACAGATCAGATAGCAGACTTAATGCATATATTTTGGAGTTGCAAATACATCTATAAATTCTGGAATTCACTGAAATTGCAAATACAAAAGTGGGATATCAATCATCAACACTTTCATGGGAATTTACCGTATTACATATTCACCCATCTAACTTCTCAGTAAAACAAGCAAACTCACTTATAACCATATTCTCATTAATGAAACTATATATAGCCCTCAAATGGGTAGATTCTATGAAAATCTCTTGGGAGTGTTTTAAGAAAGTTGCTAATAAACATATATTAGCTCACAAAATAGTAATGGATATAAGAAACAAAAACAGCAAAACTCAAACAACTTGGGAACAAACCTTTAATATCATACTAGCATACACACCATGTACATTATAGAGTAATGTGTTATAAGGGAACCTAGCAATATACCCACAAACTCACAACAAAATATGATATTGCAAACAATGTATATGTTGTCTTTATATTGTTTAAACTTGTTTGAAAAAGCATCTATGTATAGAGTGTAAATAAGTTTGCTATATGATCTTCATCTTTCTATATTGATTACAGTGTATAACTTTCTCTTATGGTCATGTTGCAAATATGGACATTTTTGTGTCTTTTATAAATGCAAAATGAAAATAAAAATTATTGGGAAAAAAAAAGAATATGGTAAATGTCTTGACTTCTTGGCTTCCTAAGATTTTAGACTTGCCAGAGGCACTGTCATATAGTATTGAAAGGGCACATAGATCTCTGGCTTCATCTTTATCTAAGAACAATTATTCACATAGATCTATAATAGTAAAACATTTTTCTTCTCAAGATAAGGAATTCATCCTTAAAACTGCCTTGTCTAAGTCACCTCTTAAAAGAAATGAAAACAAAATTCATTTTGACAATGAGTATTCAGCAGCTGTTATTTTTTCCTTTGATAAGAGAACTTAAGGAGAAATAGATAAACTTTCACTTAGTGTTCTCTGCCAGATGATTTTTTTTTCCTGGTGAAGCCAAATTGTTTGAAGACTTGAACACTACTATATCTTTTCTAAAAACTAATAAGATCCTGGAAAAATTGAAGATATGTATTGGAGTAACTTTTCCTTGAAGAGCCAAATGGAGACAAATGGATGGAAACTAAATGAAAATAAAAAGAACTTAAAAGAGAAATGCCTTATATGATAGCATACTTATACTTGTTATTTTCATTTTACAAATATAAATTATTCTTTTTTTTTTGTTATAAAATGAACAAAAATAATTATTATGTCTACTTAATGGTTTAGGAAGAAATAAGGAGACTTAGATGCTTTCTTTCACAAGGTAGCTTAATCTTTTTGTATATCTCTTCTTTTAATATTAAGGACCTTTTCTTTATTTAGCTATATTATAACAGTGATCATATACATATTTACTTAGTTAAGGCAGAAAAACTAATGTCTTTATTATTCATATAGTATAATATATATATATATATATATATATATATATATATATATATATATATATATATAGTTCCCCTTCAAAAGACTGAAACATCATAAGCTCGAAATCCATAAGCCTGAACCAAAAGCCTGAAAATTCAAAAGCCTAAAAACTCAAAAGCCTGAAACTCAAAAGCCTGAAAACACACAGAATACAAATAATGCTAATATGCCAGTACAAAGACACACAAAAACCCATACAAAACAAAGCATAGCAGTTGTCACCAGGTATGAACAGGGGGGGGGCTTGCCCCCCTGCTTATACTTAGTGGAAAGTAATATGGTTTATGTTGTTTAAAGTTAGTATAAGTATTTTGTGTGTTTTCAGGCTTTTGGGTTTTAGGCTTTTGAAATACAGTACATCCAGCATAGTGCACAAAACAGGTTACGTCATAAATGCTGAGCATAGTAATATAACAAGAAATTAAAAAAAAAAACACTCCAGGTAAAAGAAGATATAGAACATTGGTAAAAATACAATGTCAGTTACAGTACATCCAGCATACTACACAAAACAGGTTACATTATGTATGCTGAGCATAGTAATATAACAAGAAAATAATAAATCACTCCAGGTGAAAGAAGATATAAAACATAGGTAAAAAGACAATGTCAGTTCTTGGAGAGAGAAGAAAATATATCAAGTGAGATTCTACAGTTAAATGTACTCTTTCAGATGACCAAACTTACAGGGGATCAGAGATCCAGATTGTGATTAGAGGGCAGTTTGGGGAGTTAGTAGCAGTGTGGGTAGGGTTATGTGATACAAGGGCATAACCAGGTACTAATGAAATGTGATTTGAGGGAGTTTTTGAATATGGATGTGGAGGGGGCAGTGGACATGGATAGGGGAAGAGAGTTCCAATTTCTGGCAATGTTGTGGGAGTAGAGCACTTTCCCTGCATTACAGTTAGCCTTGGTGATGGAAAGGAGAGATTTTTCACTAGATCATAGGTGCTGGTTTGCAGTGTAGACAGTAAGTAGGTTGGATAACGAGGTTTTTTTTTCAGGATATTTGAGAATAGTGTGGGCTGTATCCAGCTGGTGATAGTTAAGTAGCTGTGGAAGCTCAAGCCATTTTAATTCTTTTAGTGCAGTACAGTGATGGATTCTATAGGCTGAGTTAGTAGCAAACTTTGCTATTTTATTGTAGCATGATTCTAGTTTGTCTAGGTCACCTTATCTGATTTTGGTGAAGATTGGGTGAAGATTGGTGCTGTGTATAACAGAGTTGAGAGGAGGTGGGCTTGTGCAAGAGTGACTCTTGCTTTTTGTGAAAGGAAGGACTTATGCATGTATAGGGAGCCTAGATTTTTGTGTACTAGTTTTATGGTATGTGAGATGTGAACACCAAAGTGGAGATTATTGTATATTTCAATGCCCAGAAGTTTGGTGTGGTTAGAAGGGGAGATGCTGGTACCATCCTTAGATGTTATGGTAAGAGGGTTTTTTTTATCTATTAGGGGTAAATAGTAAGAGTTTTGTTTTTTTAGGATTTTGAATTAGTTGGATACTTGATATCCATTTCTCTACTGAGTTAAAGGTATCTTGAGTGAGTGTATGTAGGGTGGTGAGGGATGAGGCAGAGCAGATCAGGGTTGAATCATCCACATATTGTATGAGTGTGGCATGGTGTGTAGAACTATTGAGGTTATTCGTGAAAATAGAGAACAATAGTGGGCCCAGTATAGAGCCCTGTGGGACTCCTATTATTCTAAAGAGTGCTAGAGAGATTGCATTGGTTTGCATGTCAGGCTTTATGGGCAGCAGTTGGTTCTTTGTAAAAATTAAATTAGTGGTGCTTTGATTCTGTTAACTTGTTTTGGTTCTGTAGATTACACCATACTGTGCTGTGTTGTGCTTTGAGTTATGTCTTTGATGGGGGAAGTGTAGTTATGTGTGTTTTGTTAGGTTAGTTCAGTCCTTGTGTGGCTTGTGCTGGCATTTGTGTGTACTTTTGAATGATTGTAAATGTGTGATCTGGATGCTATATGGTCTATCGGTTTATGGAGCTTGGTTGTGGTGAGTGTGTGTGGGCCCTGTGCAGTCTGGGTATGTTTCCTTTGGTGCTCATCATTGTCTGCTTTTGTTTCTTGTCTTTAAGTGTTGTGGTCTGGTTTGAGAGTGAGGGTGTTGTGGTTACGAGGCTGTTAGGAAGGTTTTTTTCCTTTCTGATATTGTGTTCATGATTGTTGTGGGACAAGATGGGGATGGAGATGGCGCGAAGGCTTCACAATTACATGTAGGGAACTGTGTTGGTTGATGAGTGAAAGCTTCATTTTTTCCTTGAGCTTGAGCTTTTTTTTTTTACAATTTAAACACTTGAACTCTTAATTGCTTAATAACTCGACCTGTGTTGTGTTTCCTGCTGAAGTGCTATTCAAGGATTGCTCATAGTTGAGCACTCTGATTTGTTGACACCTCTAATATGCTAATTTAAAGAAGGAGGTGGATGTTATGAATTATGTATTAACTGAATAGGTAACTCCAGTTCAACTATTTAAATAAAAGGAAGTTTAAAGGATTAAAAAAGGAAAAATTGAGAGTTAAGTATTCTTCTAACAAAACACTGGAATATTAAATTAAATAAAATTAACATATTTTTTTTTATATTTTGTATTGTAGCTGTTGAGCATTTAACTATTTAGCCAACTTTTTTTTGTCAAAGACGTCTAGTGCAAATTCAGGGAAAAGTACAATGTTTTCTCAGTGTTAGTTTAGATTAGAATATTAGTGGCTACAATGGGGAAAATACTGAAGTGTGTTTATGATGCTGTAGGTGTTTAATTGATTATAGCTGAGTCAGACACAGTTTTGAGGAAACCTCCATAGTTCAAAAAGCTGTAAAATGAAGATGTCATATTCAGATCTCTGAATTATTTAGTGATATAAAATGCTTATCTGGTTCTCAAGCTGATGACATTGTACACTTACCAAAAATGAGGAATGGTGTATTAATGTAAAGAAATGTTCATACCACTGACCACTCAGTCTTTAAATAATTATTACAATGTGTTTGTCTTTTGGTTGACTCCACAGTCCTATTTGTTAATTTTATAAAATATTTATTCATCTTTTTTTTTTCATTATTATGATGGGATACAAGTTTATTCTCAGAATAGTAATTAGTATATATAGAAACACCATTCAGGCTATTTATTATTATTCTTTTAATATTGTAATAGCTTATAATTCATAAATAAAAATATAATTGGGTTCAGCAAACATTAGGAAACTAAAGGTTTTTTAGGTTTTATAATTAGTTATGCAATATAAACTGTGTTTCTTTTTACTTGCAAATAGCAATTTCTCTAGTAAGTTTACACAACTTATTCATTTTCTTTATAAAAGTTATTATGCTTATGTTAAAATAGATACATATACTTCAGACTCAATTTAAATTTCTAAAGGAATGACACAAGGATTCCCTCTATCACCTTTACTCTTTATTCTAATTAAAAAAACATTTGTTAACTTTGCAAGATCAAATTCATAAATGAAAGGTATAAAGAAAAGTGATAATTTGATATCTAAAATTCAGTTGTTTAGTGATGATATTTTATTAACCATAAATAGAAACAATAGTCCACTTTCTGCTGTTTTTGAAGCAATGGAATTGTTTCAGAGAAAATCTAGACTTTGTTTTAATGCTAATAAATCAAACATACTCCCCATAAATTCTAGCATTGATAATATAAGTAATAGATTCACTAAATAGGTAGTCCAAGAGAAAAAAATGAATAATACTTAGGGATAATCATAACTGAAAACATCAATACTATAATAAACATTAATTACAGTAATAGTCTAACCATTATAAAGAAATTAGTAAATAAATGGAATTTTTTTACTATGAATGAGAGACTATCTATAATTAAAATGAGTATTCTACCAGCAATTTTATATGTTCTATAATCATTATCTTTACCTCCTCTAAGAAATTATATATAAGGAGAGATCCAAGATGGTGGGCGTCTAAGAGGTACCCTCTCCTTGCAGCTCCGGCAATTACCCTTGTTTTTGGCTTGTTAAATCATACAGGAAAATCCATAAACAACCAGCTGTAAGAAGACCACCAGAGACTTTTTTAACATTTGGGCTGACTAAAAGAGCTATTAATATATTTAATTTCAGCACCATTCTTACTGACAGCGAGATGAGTAAAACAGCAAGAGAGGAAAAAAGTATGACACACACAAAAACACTAAAATAAATTCTCCATCATCATACCTCCCCAAAAAAGATACCAAAAGGCTGAGATCATCAAAGTAATGGATGAATTAAAAACGCTTACTCCATTACAAGAGGTGGTGGAAGATAGATCCAAGGCAAATGAACTAGAAATACAATCTAAGAGATTCCTTCAAGTGAAGGATAAAGTCATTAAGTCCATACAATCCAAGCTAGTGGACAAATAACCTGATAATCAGGGGCTTAAATGAGAAATTTGAGCATGGTCAGGCCAGCAAGCAACCTCGCACAAGACCAGTCTACATTAAAATGCTCCACTTTCAAGATGTACAACTTATTTTGTTAGCATTTAAAAAGTCAAGAGATTTACATGGAATAACCAACAGCTAGTAATTAGGATCTTCCATTCTGAACTCATACAAAAAAAATTAAGTTTCAAATGAAGTTCCCTCAACATTGTCCTTCACATACCAAGAGCTCAAACTGCTAGAGCAGTTTTCCTTAAATATTTTGGGTCAGATCCTTCCACCTAATTGTACATTGTCAAACAAGCAATATATACTTACAAATCAAGCCCTTGGCACTCTCCAGCAAATATCACGCACTCTGTAGGATGAAAATAAATCTTTCTATATGATATATTGATTAGGTGTGCTGTTTTAACCCTCAGGAACCATGTTTACAACACACAGTCAGCACTAAGTGTTGCTTGGATCTACATGCTTGTAATGGATTTGATCTGTGAACCTAGTCCGGATTATAGCAGTGATTTCATCTTTCTGAAATCATCTGACATTGAGTCGCTGTACACATATGTTTACTTCTTGCCTGACTTTACATATATGTTGTCCTATTAATAACAATATTGTTGGCTGTTTTATTATTCTTATGGTTTCCTGTTACTGTCTGAGATCGACGGAGAGGGTCTGGTATGGTATACCAAATTTCAAACACAATACTGTCCTTTCTTAAATAGAATATATCATATTGGTTGTTTTGACTTGTTACATATAACTAAGTTATAATTATTGCAATTTTATGCTATTTAGTATTATGTTTATATCAGCTTACTGGAAAATGTTTTTCTACAAATATAAGCCTTTCAACTATAGTTTTGTCATAAGATTTGTTGGATGCTGCTAGGGCGTTATGTAGGGTCTGGATGTCTGTGCTTGGACCAGTTGTGTAAATATTATTTCAACTCTGTTATATATATTATAGTTAAAAGGGTTTTCTTACTCATGTATAACTACATGCTTTCACTTATACATTCTCTCGGCATGGATAGAGTTTTGAGAGATGTTAATGCCATTGTTCTACAGTTTTCTGACCTAACCTTATGGGGTATAATTGTAGGTGCCAATTTCTCATTATTTCTTACCTTTACAATGCTATATAAGTATCTATATAAATATCTGTATAGAACTGTCTTTTCTCATTTCTGCTTAGTATACCTAAATCTATTATATATGACTAATAACTTGACAGTGTCCTCCTGGAATGTTAGAGGTCTCAATAACGTGGGGAAAAAAAATTATGCACTTGATCCTAAAGGCTAACTGTGAGGTATGCTTTCTACAAGAGACTCACTTACTAGACTCCTGAAAGTAAAAAGGCATGGATTAAGGAGATTATTTTTCTGGCTCGACTAGTAACTCTAGAGGAGTCCTTTCAGGCACAGATCATCCCAAGATGGCAGATGGTGTTATTTTACTGCTTGTTTTCAGACAATAGATAACCCAATATTATTTCTTAACATTTATGGTCCATGTTCTGAACACTCAGATTTTATTATGATGATCTATAATCTTTTACTTAAATTCCCAAAACACCTACTAATAGTTGAGTGACCTGATTGATGACTTGTTTAATACTAAAACTACTGACTATAAACATAACTACTTTACTTCTTCTAGCTGTCACAAATCATGGTCCCGTATTGATTATTTTCTAATCTCAGACTACTTCAGTACCAGAATAATTAAGCTTTCAACAGAACCCTTCTCATCGACCACTCGAGGATAACGCTAGAAATAAATTAATTCAATTAATATAACTCCCACTTGGTCCTTGAACCCAAATCTCCTGCAGGATAAATCCTTAACCAGTGAGATTAAGTTGGCTTTAAAGATCTTTTAGTACCCAACAAGATGGAAATATTGTCTTCGATATCAGATGGCCACAGCTAAAGCTGTACTCAGAGAATTTTTATTAAGACTAACTGAACTGCATCAGGATATTACTAATTTACATAAGAAGCTAATTGATAACTACTCTGAGAACACAGAAAAGGAATTAATTGCAAAGCAAAAAGAGCTGTCTGAATTTCACCAATCCAATCTATCTATATGGGAATATAGATGTATAGCTAAATACTCAGAATATATACAAACCCCTCTAAATCATTAGCTAGCTTAATCTTTAATACCCCTAGATCTCCCAGAATTTCTTGCCTTCAATACAACAACCAAGTATATAGATCTGATGAAAATATTATTCAGCTTTTCTATCAGATATATTCATTTTATGACTACCAAAGAAGAGATGAAAACATTTTTTACCTTCCCATCGCACAAAGAAACTTACTAGCCCAGTCCCAGATTACGACAAAGGAAATCCTAGAAGCTATTGATAATCTGAAACTAGGTAAGGCTCCGGGACCAGATGGTTTTTCCTCGGAATTTTATAAGACATTTAAAATAACTTTAGCCCCTATTCTTTTAGAGTTATTTAAATCCTTGGCCAGTCATGGTATCAAAGACCCATACATTAATTATTCTAAAACTATCCTGATCCCCAAAAATGCATTAAACACTACAAACCCCAGTAACTACAGACCAATATCACTTATGAATGTGGACATTAAGATCCTCTCCTCCATTCTAGCTAATAGACTGAAAGAAGTAATGGAGGGTTTAATCTCCCCTGAGCAAGCTGGATTTTTGGGATAACACCATAACACTAGAATCTATAATAAAAATAACTAAACAAGATCCTAACCCCAGATACGCTTTGATTCTGGATGCCTGCAAAGCTTGAGTGAACTGGAACTTTCTGTTTCTAGCTCTCGAGAAATTTGGACTTCCACCTGAATTTATAAACCTTATTAAGACTTTATATAATAGTTCAAAATACATAAACAAGAAACTTTCAAATCCGATTAAAAATCCTAATGGAACCCAGGCAGGGTTGCCTTATCCCCACTATTGTTCAATCTATACTTAGAAGTTTTGCTCTTGTTCATATCACAGAAATCTTACCATGCTATTCCTAGAATCTGTAACTCTAGTATTAGATTTACTGCCTTTGCAGATGACCTGAATCTGTACTTTGTATCCCCTAACTGCGCCATGAAGTTAGTTAACTCTCTAGATGCCTTTGAAGCAATCTCAGACTTCAAGATCAATGTCAATAAATCTAGTATTTTTCAAATTAATCCTGCCCCATCTTTTCGGTTTTACCTATACATACCAGTCAATCCCTAAACTATTTAGGTGTCTCTTATGACCATTCATATTCATCTGTACTGCAAGCTAACCTAAATAGAATATGGTCCACTATTTCACATGATATGAAAAGATGGCAAATATTAAAACTGTCTACACTTTCAAAAATCTCTATTGTCAAAAAATGAATATTTTGCCAAAAATTCTATACCAATATAACTCATCCCTATCCCGGTTGCAACTACCTTTATCAAGAAAATACAGAATGAAAAAAATTTGTATGGTACCCAATGAGAATGTCTTATTACAAACTTACAGTTCCTAAATCAAGAATCTCATTCTATATTACAGAATTATCCATGCTAATAGGCTTTTAGCAATTGCTAATTATACTCCTGGTTCCATCCGTGGACTCCTTATGGATTATAATTTGGTATAACCACACTCTCAATAACAACATTAATCCCAGAGCTAAAACTTCAACTAGAGGAGCTAAATTACATAACTTATTAAGAAGTTTAATTAACAATCTTCAGGAACTATTCAATTCTCTAGGACTGGGTAATATTAAATTTGGTTAATTTGAATAAACTTCCCTTAATTAAAGATTTTACTGTGTGGGACTTCTATAAGCTTAAACATCTCTCATTGACAGAACTTAGGAAACTCTTTCTCTGTCTAAAGCTTATACCACCACCTTGAGACAATTAAAAACTCACCTCAACTTTCTTAATAAATCAGCATAACTTAGATATGGAGATTAATATAATTAGGCAGCTTCTACTAAGTTTAGATTCCAAGAAACATATGATTTCCATTGCATACAAAGCATTTTCTGTATACTTATATAGAAAAGAAATTATTTTGCTGACTTTTGGAATAAACAAGGTATTACAATATCCCATAACAAAAACTGGATTCGATAAAATTCAAACACTCCCTTTTAAGAAGTTCACGCTTACTCAATTTATGATTACTAACAATCTATATTATACCCCAACTCATTTAAATAAATTTAACCCATCTGTATCCACTGTTTGCCCTTATTGTTCCATTATTCATATTTTATGGTTTTGTAAATATGCCCAAAACCTATGGTGTTCTCTTAAGGTTAGACTAAGTAAAATGGGTTACCATAAGTCAACACTATCTTGGGAAATGGCCTTACTACATATTACTAATATTAATTTGTCACCTTTACGACTTAAGTTACTGATTAATGTTTGTCTTCTAATTAAGTTCTATATTACCAAACACTGGATGGATCGCTCAAAGCTATCTTGGATTAGTTTTAGGAATATGGCAATTACTTATATAACCTCTCAGAAATTGATTACCACTAGCCCGCGTAAAAGATTGGAAAATCAGAATCTATGGAATTCTCTTTTTTTACTCCTTGCTGAAATTTGATTGTTGGGAATCCACATGTATGATTTAATTATAGAGAGAGATCTCCTTACTGTATAAACTCTATTGAGGGTCAGAGATTGGTAGGATTCACCAATTTAAAACATTGGCACTTTGTATATATTGTGCATATAGTTTGTTTATGACAATAGGCTTAATTGATATCTTATCCTATGTATCTCGTTTTAATGTTCTAATGCTTTTGTATCTCTGATATTGTGTAACCATTGACTTCTGTTGTTGCATATAAAACTGTAATAAAGAATTTAAAAAAAAAAAAAGAAATTATATAAAAGAGTTCTATCCATTAATCTTAAATTTTCTTTTGTTTCCCAATAAACCCACAATTGCTTTGAATAATCATATTAACGATTGGTCTTCTGGAGGGAATGGATTACCTGATTTAGAAGTTTATTTTTTTATCACTGGTTTATAAAAACAATATTTTTTTTGATAAATAACTATTACACTGTTAAATGGAAAAAGTTTCAAGGAAATCATTGGTTAAAATCTAGTCATTTCTTAAAATATAATCACAGTTGAATATCAAATAACATTCTTCTTGTTAAATTATTATTTTACAGTTAGCAACCACCAAACAATCAATTCGTATTGCATTTCTATTATATTAAACACTTTTAGAAATTTTATTTATAGAAATCCAACATATAAAGCATGTGTTTTCCTTCTCTTTCCAATAGCATATACTCAAAAGTTATCAAAGATGATCACATTTAAAGAAAATAACCTGATATATTGGTTTCAATTGTTGGTCATTGAAAAGCTGTATTCTGTTGATTATTTAATAAATACATATGATTTTGGTAATGGCACAAGATTAGGTGTATAAAATTGTAGGCAATTTGTGGATAAAATGAAATGAATGCAGCCAAGGGTAAGACATTCTGTTTGTAAATTAGTTGAATTTCTAGTATTGTTGATTCAGCAAAACACAACTGGAAAAGGCCTTTTATCCAAATGATATAAAGTGATCAAAAATTAAACAAAAATTATAATGAAAATTATTCAGATTTTTTTTATTTATTAATAATAATTCACCAGAAGAGGATGATAAGCAACCAATTTTATTATCTTTAAAACAGCCAACCTCTTCTCTTGTATGGAGATTATTTTTCCTGGAAATTTATGCATAGCTCTTTCTTTACACATCATAGAATTGGACTTATTTTTAGAAAAATGTAGTTTGCTGGAGATGTAAATAGGAGATTAAAGCAGATTGGCAACATGTTTTTTTGACTGTGTTATACTCAAAGCATAGTGCAATAATATTAATCTTTTCTTAAAGACCTTATTTACTGATAAATTTACTTTAACAAAGTCATAAATTTTATTTAATACCCCTATACCTGATTGTGTTAAGAGATTAAAATACCCACTTTTATGCTCCATCCTGATAATCACAGGGAAAGTTATAACCAGGAACTGGAAAATTGAAACTGCTCCCTTCTTTAAGGAATTCAAGAGTACTACAGCTGAAGTATGTCACCTGAAACTGATCACCATCAAAACAAGATAAATCAGAATCACTTTTTCTTACATGTGGATGAAATTTAAAGAACTGTTAAACAAATAAATGTTTAATATTCAGAAAATAAGTGTTACCTATTTAAAGTCTTCAGAAATGTTATTGTTAAGGAGACACTCTTGTCAATAGTTTTTTTGTTGATTTTTGTTTGATTTTTTTTCTATTTGCTTACAAATGTCTATGTTCAATTAAATGTCATAGTTAATTTGTTTATTTAAACTTAAAAAACACATTTTTCCAAAAAAACAGACAAAAAAGAATGACATATGAGCAAAAGAATACTAGAAATATATGGGGTGAAGTAGTTTTCATCAAAGTTTCCATTTATTGAAAGATTTTCTGGTGTCAGAATTTGTCAAATAAATAATTTGTTGACTATGATGCTGAATGTGAACTAAGATGGAATGAGAAATATTGCCAACATTTTCATTTGACATCATCAGTTTGGCATTGAATTTATGGAACTCTCTTCTTTGCTGCCTTCCTACTTAATAAATAAAAGCATATAACAAGATTCAGTAGAAACATTTGCAGAAATAATGATGCATATTATGCAAGTGCATGGATAACTTCAGTGCATTGCTTTTTCTAAAGGTAATCATGTAAGCAAGATTTAAACATACATCTGTGATAGCTAACCAACCATCCTCCATGTCTTTTATGCACAGAGGAAGAAGAGATCACATACAATAAAGTTCAGGATGAAAGATGAATGAAGAGCCTGACTGAGGATGCTCATGAGTATGCAAAGAAACAATTATTTCATTCAACAAAGAAAAGAAACACTTTAAGTAATACATGAAGTGTTTTCTATGATTTAATTATTTTGTAAGTATAAATGGAGAAGTAATTCATACACAAAAGTAATAAAAGAGGAAAAGTATTTTTGGTACACAATTGTAGCACAATCCATAACAACCAGAATTTTGAAATGTGTTACCATTTCATATATTATACCAGCTTATCTCAGTTTAGTATCAATAGATTGCAAATGTAAAAAATCACCACCAGTTGATATCCTTATACTGATTGTTTAAAAGTTTCTAGTACCATTTCCTTATTTTTTCTGAATAAAGATTTAATAAAAACAAAAAATCACTCTTAATAAAGACTGCGATGATATATTACATTATGAGTTAATTTATTGTCAAAACTCTATCTTGGTCTTTCTACCATCCCTCTCATTTTTCTTTATTTTAATTATGCATTATTTTGTGTTTCTTCTTTTCTCTTCTCTTCTCTCCCATTTATGTTCTTTTTTTCTATAGGTTCAAAGTTCCTAGGAGCAGTCCAACCATGTTGCTTCCAGGGTTGGAAGAGTTCACCCTCTACCATTCTGAGGATGTCTTCTCAGGATTGGGGCAGTATCTCTGGTCCTTCATGCACCATGGCATGAGACAGCCTGGTAAGCTTCACAGACAGTGGACTTTGGTACTTGGTTGAAGATGTGGTGGAGCAGGTAGTGTATACATCTTCAGCCAGCCAGGATTATCCTCAACATTAGGACCCTTCACTGCTACACCAGCAGACAGGGGAAATGTTTTGAAGTCCTGTGAACTGAATGCTCTCCTGTGTCTAACAGATCTTCATCTTCCACATTCCCTAATTCTCTCTTCTACACCCTCTAACCTACTTCCTACCCAAGCTACCCTCTTACATAAAGACCTTAAAAAATAGGGGGTCTTTCCCCCACCAAAATGTAGATGCCCACCTATCCCATCTTGTCCACTACTACTTTTTGATGTGTTCTTTCTGTGTTTCCCTCTTTTTTGTGTCTCCCCTGTTTCAGTCTTTCTTATTTTCCCCCCACTCCTTTCTTTTAAAGAAACAATGTGTTCCAGTAAGGCTACCCCTACATGAAACACTAAAACACCTTTATATTTAAAAAAAACTTAATAAAAATAGCTGCACTGTATGCTGCTTTCCATACATATCTCTCAGTATTTTTAACGTCCATGTACATATCCTCATCCATGTGCATTAACATTTTCACCTAGTACTTTGCCTATACTTAAGGATTAAACTCAACAACTTTATGCATTTCCCAAAAATGAGTATTTTCTTTGCAGAAAAATGATATTGCCATAGTCATTGCACATAACTTAAGATTAGTGTGTTTGTATACAGGCGTAGTCTTGCAAATAACTGTTACAAAACTGGAAACCTTAATATTATGTATACCACCCACAGTACTTGCAGCTCTGGCCATGACAAAAAGTATTAAAGATGTCATCCCAATGCAGCAGTAAAGCTGCCCTCACAGTTGGATGCACCTCCACATTGTATATACTGGCGTGTTACATGTAGTAATTTGTTGGAGTCATATTAATGAAAGGATACTTGTATGATTGCTACAAGCAGCAGCACTATATTACAATTCTCTAGAGCACATGTCACCTAAAATGTGCATATGACACACTCACATTGACATACGTGTTTGCAGCTGCCAGGCCAGTTCTGAATCAGACTCAGATTGTACACCAACACCATCCTTGTCAGGTAGCCACATATTAGGAAGCCACTTAAAGTGGAGGTCATTATCTACCAGATAAACATACTTTGAACCATATCAGTTAATCCTATTTTGTTACTTCACAATATTAATTTTATGTTTACCCCACAATGTAATCACCATTATGTTTATTTTTGGGCAAAACCATTAACCTGTCAGTTATTTTTGGTACCAGATGACAGCAAAACATTGTACCTGGTAGATACTTAACTGTCAAACTAATAAATTCATAAGAAAAGATGTGTTAGCATATTTTTAAACTTTCACTCACAAGTCTGTAGTCCCATGGACCACACCCAATCTGACAGAGTTGTTGGAGTATGGTTGTGCAAAATCTTCAATACATATCAGTGATACCCAGCCAGGACTGAATTTTTTTGTATACCAAAGAAGTCTGAATATAACAAGGAAAATTCAGCACTAAATTGTAGACAGTGATCAGTGCAGTGGATTGAAGGATGAGTCTTTGTTCTGTCTATACTTACAAAATATAAAAAGAATACAAAATTATCTTAGGAGAGCAATAACAAGGTGAGAAATCACTGAGGACATGTTTGAAGTTTAATGTCAAGGGTGTAATGAAGGATATATTACCTATGTCTAAAAACCCCTTCAGGTATATTCAGTGTCAAAGGTATTTCTGAAATACATCACCTTCCATTCTGTAAGTAATTTAGACTTTCCATCAAAACCAGAAAAAAAAATATTCAGTCTAAGCTCTACACTCATGCAGTACTGAAAACCCTGAATTATGAAAGTTTGATTTGAACACAGAGATTGCAAAATGCTGCTACATTTTGAAATGCAACTTCTTCATCTTTTCTTCCTAACATGGCGAGTAACTAAGAAATACTTATAGAATGTTTGATTTTATGTATTTATTATAAGTAAGAATCCTGGTCAAGCTTATAATATGCTTTCTTCTTCACTGAGTAGCACTCTTGCAATGGCACAGCATGAGCCTGAAATGACACATTTACATGGTGACAGTTTAGCACATTCTGCATAAGATACAATGTAATTGGACATTTGGACCACAGAATTCATGTCTACATAGAGCAGTCAAGTTTTGTGACAGCTATTCCAAAGTTTTATAAACTAGATGAAAATGTTAAGAACGGTCTTTAGTAACTGGATTAATCGCAGTGCATAATTATTTATTTTTATTCAGTAGCTGCAGTCATCCATTATTTACTACCATTCAGCTTCCCAAAGCATCATTACTATTACTTAAACAAATGCATCATTCTTAAGCATTTTATTTGTAATGTAATGACTTTATTTTTCTCAGTTAATGTTGTAATGGGCGGCACAGTGGTGCAGCAGTAGTGTCGTCGCTTAACACAGCAAGAGGGTCTCTGGTTCGATTCTCGGCTGGGGTGCCTTCTGTGTGGAGTCTGCATATCCTCCCTGCATTTGTGTGGGTTTCCTCTGGGTGCTCTGGTTTCCTCCCACATTACAAAGACATGCATCTGGAGCATTTCTCTTAGGGCATCTGCTGAAAATAAGCTTTGTTCTAAGTCGGATATTTCCAGTTAATAAATAATTTGTATTTAGCTCAGGCAGAGGCATAAAGGGATAAATCCCTGACTATGGCTCAGGCAACCTGGTTTCATTTAAATCAGCTCAGAAGGTAGATATCAATGGCAAGTGAGTTGGTGCATGATCATTTTGGGGACAGAAAGCACTTAGGTCCACCTCACAGTTGCTCCCTGCTGTTGGGTGGGGGCATGCAGGGTGGGGGAAAGACAGCTATTGCCTTCAGAGAGGTAAGGTGATATACCAATATGACAACTGCATATCCATCCCTCAGACAATAATTCAAGGAGATGGAAGTCTATGTTCCTACTCCTGAAAAGCAATATGACATTGTCTTCAAGTGTCTTAGTCTCCACCCTCATCCTGAACATGGCTCACAGTTAGTTCAGGATAGGGTAGTCAGGTCTGGTGAATAAAGAGACGTCCCCATGTGCAGCTGATGGTAAGCTGTGGGGACACCCCCCAAAAAAAAATCTTATAATTTATAATTACATGGACATTGATGTGTATAGCTCCACAACTAACTGATACACTTATACTGAAAATCTAGTTCCAGTGCTACAGTTCAACACTAAGTACAAAGCACAATATGGATCACTTTACAAACTATTAAAATTGTTTCCATTTTTCTAAAAATTTCGAAGTCTGTTAAGAAACATACTGATATATGCTAAATCACTTAAGCATTTCCTGATATAAATGAAATCTTGTTTAGTTATTCCATGACTCATTCACACAATTAAAATATTTGCTAACGCACATGGTAGGAATCAAAGTTGTATACCTTTTTTAAAGATATTTCTATAATATACTGTGGTATTATTAAATTATATAATCACATTCATCAGAAAGCATGCAAAATGTTCATAAAGTCCCCATTAACTACAAATAATAAAAATTCAAACAGGTACTGCAAGGTGTCGCTTTAATAAAAAAGTCTCAAATTTAATTCTACATGTTGATAGCGTCAGATGAAACATGAATAATCTGCCCAGTAGTCCAAATTAGTAATCTATCATTGCCTAATTATCAAGTTCAAAAATTTTTCGAAAGTGCTTTTATTCAAATGCCATTTCAAACAAAAGTTCACTGCTTGAAATGGCAGTGGAACAATGAGTTAAATAAAATTATTTTTATTTGGTGCAGCATACATACCCGACATGCAGGATATTGAATCTCACCACATGCCCCTAATATACAGTGCCTACTAGCAAGTGGGACTGTCCCTCCAAACAATTGCAGGTGATAAGGTGCACTGTCATTCAGATATACATTATTACACCATTGTTGATAGCGCAAAGTTGTCTACTCCCCTTATCATACCCATCAATAGATAGCGTTTATAGATTCATACATCTATCGACTTTCAGCTCAGTTGAGAGGATTTCATTTTGATACTTTCTTCTTCTCATATGTATACATGTATAGACACACAGGCACATGCATGTGCACACGCATACACACTCGCACACATGCGCACACACGCGTGCACACACACACACACACACACACACACGCACACATGCACACACACACACACGTTTATGACAAAGCAATTATAGTTTTAACTTTAATTTACATTTTTTTGCAGGAAAAATAAAGGCAATAATAGAAGATATATATATATATATATATATATATATATATATATATATATATATATATATATATATATATATACATACATCATACAACAGAAATGAACAATAAAAATATCTCATGCTTTAGAGATATATAAAAAGTTCATTCTTTTAAGCCTTATGCCATAATCCATATATTTTCTTTCACATTGACTAGAAAGTGTGATCATTTTTTTATTTTTGTTTACATACATAATGCTACAAAGTTATGTTATATGGTTTGGAGATGATGGCATTGACAAAAAGGCAGGAGTCATAGCTGGATGTGGCTGAGTTAAAGATGTTAAGATTTACACTGGGTGTGATGAGGATGGATAGGATTAGGAATCAGTATATTAGAGGGTTAGCTCAGGTTGGACAGCTTGGAGACAAAGCCAGAGAGGCGAGATTGCGTTGGTTTGGACATGTGCTGAGGAGGGATGCTGGGTATATTGGGAGAAGGATGCTACGGATGGATCTGCCACTTAAGGGGAAAAGAGGAAGGCCTAAGATGTTTATGGATGTGGTGAAAGAGGACATGCAGGTGGTTGGTGTGACAGAACAAGATGCAGAGGACAGGAAGAAATGGAAACAGGTGATCCGATGTGATGCCCGCTAATAGGAAGAGCCAAAAGAAGGAGAAGACATACATAAGGCTACAAAATCTGTTACTCTAACTCTTCTGACTTTTCTTAATGATTGACATAACATACTAGAAGATTATTCTATGCCATTCATAAATCCACCAAAAATACTCCCTCTGTAGAACTCATGTTTTCTCATTCTTGAAGAGCATCAAACATATGCCAATATTTTTACCATTTTTCTTCATATAACAGTGTTGAGGCTTCATTAATTGTATGATCATGTCATACAGAATCTAATGTAATCACTCATGTTAGCGTGATGAGCAGCATTGCTAATCAGCTATTCAAGAAGTCAAGGTATGAAACATGAAGAGGATTGTCATCTAGAGACCACAGCACAAGCTCATAGCCACATCCTGGTAAGCAAGAACATGTCCACATATGAACTTATATATGTGCTAGATGTAAACAAAAAATATGCATGACAAACCAAAGATTCAGAAGTGAGCATGCACTCAACAACATCGGCTAAGAAAATCAGGATTACATGAGCAAGGGAAAGCCTAGCACAAACAATGAAGGATGACACTGGTGTAGAGTTCATGGCATGAAATCATGGGCACGTTTAACATCACTGGCCATGTGATTTGCATTAACAAATAGTCATTCAGTGCTCATCATAGAAAAATGTTGTAGAACAATACAGGCATTTCAGGCATTTTGAATTATATACAGGCAAATCTATCAAAATCCCAAAGTAGCAATACTGGACAAACACATGTCATTGTGTGGAAAAATGCATAAATCTATAGAAAACTTGTGCATAGGGATCCTAAAGGTTATGCCAGGATACAAAAACAATTGATGCAGTAACATACATGTTGTGAAGGATATGAAGTGAGACATAGAAAATGTTAGTCATTAGGTACTGCAATCCTCAATGATATGCCAAACAACCACAAATGTCAGGTGGAATAGCATATAACTTATTATGATATATCCATTTGACAAGTTGTCAAAATCATAACAGGTGATAAATATGTACTCTAAAGATGTGGAACATGGCATTAAACCTGCATTGTGATAGAGCTCATGTCAGAAATCACTCATATGGAAAGAGGTCATCAGCAATATGTGTGTGAATGAATATGGCCATGGTTAAAACTGAGTACAAAAACCATTATGAAAGGAGGAAGTACCAAGAGGAATTTATCATTCATTATTGTCTAACAAGAATTGAATCATACACTGCTAAAACATAGATCAAATGGGACTGGAAAGGCAGCCTACCTGTGTTGCAATCACATGATGTGTATTATCTCATGCTAACACAGAACAATTTGCAAAATAATTGTGTGGAACTACACATTTGAAAGGTCTGCACCAACCCATCTATCCATAACCCTTTTCCCCATTTTTGCACATGGGGTCAGGGTATCACTTAGGTTCATAGGTTCATAGGTGTGTACTAGGCTAATGGCCCTGGAACCTTTACAAGCCTAGCCCATAGGACTACCCTGGCATTGTGCCACCCAACCTTAGTTTCCAGTGCCTCTGTCGAGTAAAACCACTGGAGTGATCCCTTGGGTGAATTTTCTATTTCCCATCCACTCATCAAGATTGCTCTTGAAGAGGGCCAGTGAGGTGTTCTGCTTGACATGTATGTGAAGTCTATTCCATAGCATGGGCAGTCTCTTGATTATGAACCTGTTCCTCCAGCATGTTCTGTTGATTGTGGTGATGAGGTTGAGGTCTCTGGAGTGTGTGGTTTGGAGGGATTGGGATTTCTTCAGATGTAGCATTTCTAACAGAGCTGGGTCAGACATGGGTTTGTAAGTCAAGCAGAAATTGCCTCTAAGTAGGTGATATGAGACAGATGATAGTTGGAGTTTTTTTAGTCTGTCCATATAGAATAAATGTTTAAGGCCTAGGATCCTCTTTGTGAGGTACTTTTGTGGCCTCTCCAGTTGTTGCAGGTGTTTAGTGAGGTACATGCCAAATGGGGGCATTATACTCACTGATTTGCCTAATGAGGGAAGAGTAGAGGGATACAATGACATCTTTCTTCCTAGATGCAAAACCCTTAGTAATGAGATGTGCCACATAGAAGGGCTTTCTGACCACAGTGGCAATGTGGTGGTCAAAAGAGAGGTTGCTGTCAACCTCTGTACCCAAACCTCTTATAATGCCTTCAATAATGACAATCATCTAGGGCCAAGGTTTTTACACTGCCATGTGACTGTCCATGTCATGGTAGTTCTTCCACAGCACACACTCACACCTATGGCCAATTTAAAGTTCCCAATCCATTTATTGCATGTCTTTGGAATGTGGTATGAAACCAGAGTACCCTGAGGAAAACCACACAAACACAGGGGTGACATGCATACTCCACACAGAAGGCACCCCAGCCAAGAATTGAACCAGGGAATCTCTTATTGGTAAATGACAAACAAATGGAGCATTGTGCAACAGACACTGCAATTGGTGGATCACAGCACACAGCATATGTTACAGACAGTAGAAACATATCAATGTTACAGTGTCCTCCCCACACCGGTTCTAACCCTGATTGCACAACAGCCAGCAGAATCATGAAGCCAAAGACATTTTCTCAGTGTTTTTTTTTCCTTTTGCCACAGGACAAGGAATGACAATTACTAGTTCTCATCATTGAATACTGTACTGCTTTGTCTAAATAGTCATGCAGTGGATGATATAAAGCATACATTGTTAAACCTGGCATGCTTACAAGTAAGTACAACTGTTAGTGCAACAAAATCAGCCACCCATAACAACACAACAAAATATCTCACATCACATTCTGTGAAATGAGGAATAATAAAGCCCCTGCTGTTGCTAAGGGCTAGATGGAGATGGAGGGATGTACAGGAGTATGGAGGTGGTAACACCAAGATGAGATTGCATATACCTTTTCAAAAATGAAATAAAGCAAGCCAATACATTAGACAGGTTCTTAATGAGAGGTAGGGGATTAAGTTCGGTGTTGCAGGTAGTCATAGGAGAGTGAGGACTTCTGACCATGCACATATTAGTCTACAACTGCAGGTTTGTGGGGAGCTATTACAAATTTGGGGTTGGAGGTGGAAGTCTTGGTTGTGGTTGAATTCTTCTATGGAATGTATGGGGCAACTGTTAATTTAAGATCTTAGCAGATGGAATCATTGGGGGAAGGGCGGTTATCTCCCACTGTGGACATTGTGGAATACTTTAAAATGTGATATCGAAGGATGTTTTACGAACATGAAATGATATCGGAAGAGAGAAGAGAATGAAGAGATTAAGGTTTTGGAAAAACACTTGCGAAGTACTCGAGTGGGAGGTATGGGGGCTGGGGGGTTATGATAAGCTTAGTCAAATGATACTGGTAAAGGCACTCTGAGCAAATTGAAATCACAGTGATAGAGAAGGGGATGATTCTGGCCCAGAATTTCTGGAGGTGCAAGGGGCAGAAAGCAGGAAAATGCCTGGCTTACAGAATTAAGGACAGGAAGATCAGTGTATTTATAATATCAGCTCAGGATAGGCAGGGTAGAGAAGTAACAAATGCAGATGAAATACAAAGCGCCCGTTGTGGGGGATGAAATTCTGACACCCCAGTTCAACTGGGGAGCATACTAACTATCCTCTGCAGCAAGAGGTATTCTAGACAAGAGTATCACAGTGAATGAGTTATGTACTGGGGAACTATCTGATTCAGGTGTATAATATGGGGTCGATGTTGTTCATAGGATCATAGGAGGTTACTAGGCTAATGACTCTAGGGCCCTTTCAAGCCTAGCCAAGTTTTACCCTTATTTCCACTATAAGAACCTATCACCCCTGTCCAAGAGAAACATAGGTGGAACACCTCGGGTGAATTTATGGTTACCCATTCAATCATCCAGATTGTGTTTGAAGAGGGCCAATGTGGTGCTCTTAGCATGACGTGGGAGTCTGTTCCAAAGGTGTGGTAACCTCCGCGAAACAAATATGTCCCTTCATTAGGTTCTATTAATGTCACATATCAGGGTAAGGCCATTAGAGTGAGTAACCAATGTACCATTTGACTTATGGATATGCAGCATTTCCAATAAAGTAGGGTCAAATATTGCCTTATATGCAAGACAGAGATCGGCTCTGAGTGGTCAGTATGAACCAGAATAAAGTGACAGTGATTTCAGATGATCATCATAGCACAGATGCTAAAGACCTTGAAGTTTCCTTGTGAGGAATCTTTGTTGAATTATTGTACACGTTTACTAGGGCTATAGTATTGCTGCTATGAAACAGTGAATTGAATAGATGACTTCCAGTTTATTATAGGTCCATACCAGAAAATCGAGCTATAAATCTGTCTCTTTTCTTGCTCAAAACCAGGATAAACATCTCTAAACTTAAACGAGTACCTTTTCATTCTTTATACCCCCTTATTCTCCCTTCTTCACTTACTTCCTTACTTCTGTCAAATTTTTTTCCCTATCACCCCTCTTTCTAAATATGCCAGAAGCCTGTTTCCCCCTTCTTGTTTGCATTAGACTAACTTAACTTTAATTACACTACAAACTGTCTAAAATTTCTCTAAATATTAAATGATTGTTATGTAACATGTATTGATTCTAATCCAACGTTTTTATAGTATGTCTAATTTGTTACAATTATTTAAACTGATATGTTTCTGTTTTATTTATGAAGATTGCAAAATTATTGTTCTTAAAATGTTATACAATAATTTGGAGCTTTTCTCCCAGGACCTCCACTGAAAATGGGTTTCTACCCACTCATACATTGCCAGTAATCAAATGCCAATAAATAAATAAATGAGAAAATCTTTTGATTATTTGGATTTGACCTTTTGGTTCTAGGTTGGGTTGTAAATTTAGAGTGCGGGCAGTGGAATTCCATAAGAAATCTAAAGTGCAACTGACTATACATAACCAATTGATTTCAGATAGAGAGATAACTAGGGGTAGTAGGCATGGTTGCCCTTTTTCCCCTTATTTTACTCATTTTCACAATGGAAAATCTGATTCAATGGATACGTGAATTAAATAAAATTCCATTGAATGTAAGATGTTTAGAATGTTTGCCGGCAACTGCATGGTATTGTCCAATAGACTTGATCTGGTACTTCTGAGGATTACAAAGATTTTTGAAAGATTCAGATGGAAATGATATTGAACTGTATTTAGAACAAGACTTTTCAGGTGCATGTTGGAAAAGAAAGGGGTTAGATTAGAGAAGACAAGATCATTAGAAGATCTCAGACAAAATACTTTGGTGATGGAAACAGTTGAATATCTGAGTAAAGGGAATTATGAAAATGTATATAATTTAGATAATCAATTGTTAATTAAATGGTCATCAAAGGTATTAAACCTGACAGGAGGTGTAAATGTCATTCAGATAACAATTTTACCTAGGGTTTTGTATTTCACCAGGCATATAACTTTCAAGTTGATGGGGAATAGATAGATAGACCAAACTCAAAGTATATGTGATAAGTTTATATAGTATAGTAGAGGCTGTCAAATTGCTAAGGAAAGGCTGCAGTTACCTAGAAGAGAAGACAGATGAGTTATGCCCAACATGAGATATATGCACTGGCCACTGCAGTACTAATGATCTTCTATAATGAGAGTCCATCTGTTGGCAGTAGAAAAGAAGGTCCAGGAAGAGTTTCACAAACTAATGACATTCTTTGTAATTTAACTGAAGAGTTAAAAGGTTGTAAAGATTCCATTTTAGGGGTTTTAAAGATGGGACTTTAGAATAACCCAGTTACAAAGAAACAGGGAAAGTGGTATATTGTGAAAAATGGTATGATGGTGGTGGGGGGGGGGGGGGCAAATATAGTAAGGAATATGATGTGAAGATTAAAGGAAGTTTAGGCTTCGAAGAGTGGAAGATCATAAAACATAAGTTTGGGTTCCTGGATGGGCCCTGGTTGCAGTTTGAGCATTTAAAGCATGCAGTTAAGAGTATTAGGTATCACAGTTTTGTGTGAGATGAGTGACTTGTGAGTGGTCAAACAGAGTTGGTTTGTGTGCTCCAAAAACAGAGATAGAGAAGGGAGGCAACTTGTATTATAATGTATAGAATAATAATTAAGCATAAATATGGCAAAGTGATGGATAAGTTAAGAAATGGAAGGGAAGAGATAGAAAATGTAAACCTGTTCAAGGAAAAATGGATAAGGTTCCTTAAAATTGTAGCTAAGTTGAAAGTTATATCAGGGGTCTGGGACCAACTTATGCAGCGGCTGCATAGATGGCACAGGACTCCCCTATACTATTCTAATAGACAAGGTATGGCAGAGTTGGAATGTTGGTAGTGTGTGGAAAAATAGACCTGGAGTATTCATATGTTTTGGAAATGTAATGATATATGGAATAAGTAGGAAGAAAATATCCAGGAATGGGAATATCTTTTTGGGAAAGAGATAACCAAATGTTGGAATAAACCTAAAATTAGAAAAATAATGGTGGGCAATTTCAGAGGTAATGATTTTGCTGACATTAAGGGTCTGCGTTAGGACTATGATAGCTAAGTTTTGGAAAAGGGAGACAAGGTTGGAGTCAAGCGGATATTCGAACATGTAAAAATCAGGACTTATTATAGGGCTTTATGTGCACAGGAAATAAGAGAAGGAAAGTGTAGAGATAGTCAAACACAGAAGAAAACCAAAGGATATTACAAGATCTAATGCAGGTAGACAGGGAAGTACTGACGTAGACAAGGTCACATAGAACATATTCTATGGGGCGATTGGGATTAAATGGAACAGTTCAACTTATGGAAGAAGGTTGTGGAGCATTCTTATTGTCTTATTATTTTCTGTATATTTTAGTGCATATTTTATGGAATGCTCATACAGGGATGCAGTTAGATTGGATTAAGGGATGACACTATATATAATCACATAGGAAGAGGTCTTCTTTTTCCTTATTTTGTGATATGGTCTATGTATTGTTGAGTTTTGTTATTATGTTTCAGTAAAAAGGACATAAAAATATTTAAATCATATTTGCATAATAAGCCACTACAGACTGTCATCAAGGTCTTTTGTACACAGATTTATACAAGGTAAACACAGCTAAATGTCAGCACCTATCTACATAATTCATAGTCTCTTGACCTCTGCTGTAGCTGCCAGCACCATGGAAGATTTCATAACACAGGTGGCAGAAGACATACAGATGGAGGGGAAACTTAACCAGTGTGTTTAAATGCATATGACCTCTTTTTTGGAGTGTATCACTGGGTAATGAGAAACCTCCACTTGTGAAAGCATTCCCACTAAATGGGATTTTACCCATCACAGAGGACAAGGAATCCAGTCCTGTGTGTTACCAGTTGTTTATGTATATACTCAGACTAGGTACACATTGCTGGATTCAAACATCTGCTAATGTCATCCAGCTGATGCCACAGGAGAAGTTATATCACAGTTATTGGAGTGTGTACTAACTGCTGATGACACAGGAGAAGTTATATCACAGTTATTGGTGTGTGTGCTAACTGCTGATGCCACAGGAGAAGTTATATCACAGTTATTGGAGTGTGTACTAACGGCTGATGACACAAGAGAAGTTATATCACAGTTATTGGAGTATGTACTAACTGCTGATGCCACAGGAGAAGTTATATCACAGTTATTGGAGTATGTACTAACTGCTGATGCCACAGGAGAAGTTATATCACAGTTATTGGAGTATGTACTAACTGCTGATGCCACAGGAGAAGTTATATCACAGTTATTGGGAATCCCTCAGTTGAGCATGCCATGTATGGAGAAATGGGCAATGTACTTTGTGAAACAGATACCATTGTTGTGCAGATAACGAGTCACATCACAATATATTGATAATTCAAACATCCCTACAGGATTACATTAAATCATCAAGCCTGTTATAATAAGTATGTTCTAATATAGCAAAAACCACGCCTGGGTGTGGGTAATGCTGGATTTACCCACGGTTGGCGTGGTTTGGTCATGAGTACCAAACAAAGCCAACCGTGGGTAAATCCAGCATTACCCACACCCAGAAGTGGGTTATTGCTATTATACAATAACATTATTTAAGAAAAAAAATAATTAATTTTCTTAAATAATGGCATTGTATAATGCCTCCTTGCTGCCCTTCTGCAGCTGTCTGGTATTCTGCAGCAGTTCTGATGTACTGCGCATGCACATGCCTACTCAGTACATCAGAGCTGTGGGCAAAAGCAACGGAGAAAGCAAGATCTCCGTTGCTTTTTACAAACTGTTTCACTATGTTAAATGGGTTTGACATAGCGAGACAGCTTTAAAAAAAGCAACAGAGCCGTTGCTTTTTTTGAAGCTGTCTTGCTAGGTTAAACCCATTTAACATAGCAAAACAGTTTGTAAAAAGCAACGGAGAAAGCAAGATTTCCATTGCTTTTTACAAACTGTCTCGCTATGTTAAACGAGTTTTTTTTTTTTTTTTTTTTTTTGGGGGGGGGGGGTGCATCCAGGATATTGTAGTAATGGTTTTATTTCCACAGGTTATACCTATGTCTAGTTTTATGTTTGGGAACCTGCATTGTTGTTTAGATTTTTTTTTTTTTTTGCATTTTATGGTGCTTTTCATGTATGTTTGTGTTACACTCAACTAGGGGACTCATTAACTCATAGTGATATATTGGGTTCCATACCTATAAAGTCTGTATTAACCTGTGTGTTAAGTTGTGCTATGATATCCATTTTTTCCATCACAACAATAATACAGATACCAAATCTAAACAAATAAAGGGATCATCATAAAGGAAGCATCCTTTGTCATATACTTGGAATGAAGTCATACTATATATCCTTCATCTTCATGGTGGACAACTCTTTAACTTATTCACCTCCACAAGCCCTTTTGTAATCGTGTCTGGTGGCAGGTGGTTGCGGATGTCAATGCTGCTGGTGGTCAAGCCCATATATACTCAAGTATCAGAAACAGGGGGAGTGACATGGTTCTAAAGTCCAAGGTTTGGCATGAGAGAGGAGAGCTACTGGTGGTCAGCTATCTACCAATCCAGCACTCAACAAGATGGTGGAGTCACCATCCTCCATCAGGGATCCAGGCAGCTCAGAAGAGTTTCACAGAGCGGTGCTGGATTTTGGGGCAGAAGTGGAACAGACCCAGATGATTATCACTATTATGCTCTGGGTATGACTTTCAAATATTTATTATGTCCACCTTTGAAATAGACATTCTCATATATAATTATGCAACCTGTATCAACCATTATGAGTAGGTGCACCTGGCATTTAGATACAATGACCACTTTCACGTGGTATGCGTCTACTTATATTACTTAATGTCTGGAAGTCACTGAGATTATAGTAATTGTACATGCAGTTGAGGAATTTTGGCATAACTATGATAGTAATTTGTATTGTTATCTTTTTGGTGTATTGGCAGGTGAAGCATTGACTGGCACCAGCACTGAGGACCTCCTTTCATCAGATGTTGGAGGAGCCATAACCTCTGCAATAATGGTGATGATAAACAGGCATAGTCTGGGTCTGCTGAGGGTATATTAGAAAACAGGGATATGGCCTCCATTGCCCCTCTTCACAGTATGGGCACAGAGTGTATGCTCATGCACACTCATGACACAGAACCAGATGAGAATGGAGAAGCTGATGTGGGTACAGTGGGTTAAGGTGTAGACATTATGGAATGCCCCTTTAACCATTGTGAGCAATAGTTACCATGCAGAGGTATTAGTAGGGGTGCTCTGACAAGATATGCTGTCTCCCCCCAAGGTTGGTGTATCTGTAGCTGACAACCAATGCAATGTATGTGCAAGGCCATCATGGAGGCAGAAATCAGGTTCCAGCAAGGCCTTGGAAGAGGGCTGTAAGACATGCCATGCAAGGCAAGTCATGCATTCTGATATATGACATTGCATGAACCATACTTTTGACTTCCTGGATAGGATTAATGATACACTGAACTATACAATGTCTGTTCTTGATCAACTGTTGGTGGAGTGGCAACATGCACCCGGCTGGTCTGCTGGTACATCACTACATGTCATCTGGCATGACTGTGCAAATGCAGATTCCAACACTTGTGCAGTGTTATCTATTCGACTGCTACATTAATGCAAGGGCGAGTAGTTTTCTATGTTTTTATGGCCCTGAGCATGCTAATGAAGACAGATCAACCATCAATCATCATTCATATTAAGGTAGTACTCTGTGTTCTAACCAAGGTCATGGAAGTAGCAGTGTAACTCCTGGCAGGGGGAGTTCACATGGGCAGGGGCATGGTCTACAAACTATATGCTCTAACAAGTGCAGCTCTCACCTGTCCAGAATACCAGCAAGTAGTCCTGCCCAGATGTTGTGGTTGTGTCTCTGGAGACCCATATACACTATTTCACACACACAAAAACACACATCACCATTGACTTCCTAGCATCTCAACATTCAGACCCTGACAGTGCATACGTGTTATTTACTCATCTGTCCCAGTCATACACTTCACCTGTTTAAGACATGCCTCCCTGTAACCTCCCACACTCTGCAAATGATGATGACTGTGCCCTGTCCTTTACACAATCTGTGACTTAAGGTTACCTATGTCTGATGCATGGAATGACCAGCCAATGCAAGGGTAGTAAAAGGTTTTGTTTCCCTTTGGATATGTAGTCATTCTTAATATATATTTAGTCTGCTTACCTTCTGTAGTAGTTTAAGTAATGGCAGCGGTACTTGTTATAATAATAGTATTGTCTGTGTATGAATGCTTGCCGAACCACTTGTGTGAATGATGCTGAGAGTGTCCTGTCCTCTGGAATGGTGACACACTTGGAGTGATTATGTCCGATACACAGAGTGAGCTGGGAATGCATGGTTATGCAAATTCTTTTATATTACAAAACTGAAAATGTTATTGCATCTTAAGTTATGCTTATGTTCTGCAGTTGTACTTGTATAGGATCTCTTGCTCATCAACCTGTGCAGATGATGCTAAAACTGGCCTATTCTCTGGAGGGCTGCTTGACATGAACTGATTATGTCTGATGCGCAGAATGCCCAGGGAATTCATAAGTAAGCATAGTCTGTTTTGTTTGTATGCATGATTGTTAGCCTATGTATTTCCTGGATGTATTATATAGTGTTTTGTATGTATATATATCTGTATATGCACATGGATCTACTTTGAAATCCCTACCCCCATATGATTGATGGTCATATACCCAAGACAAAAATAGCAAAATTTGAAAACCCGAATGTCGACTTTTTCCCAGGGTAAGTAAACATTTGCCCAACATGCCATTTTCTCCACTGTAGTGTGATCCCAGAGTTGGTATATACAGCTAGGGGAGTGTGGGTCTTGGGGAAGTAGCCCCCCACCTAGGTGGGTTTTATTTACTTTGGTGTGACTTTTGTTTACGTTTGGGCAAGTGTTTACTTACCCTGGGAAAAAGTCAAGTTGGGTTTTTCAGCTTTTCCTGCTTTTCTCTCTATTATATGACTTTCAGTCATATGGGAATTGGGATTTCAAAGTAAATCCATAGAAGCGCACACACACACACACACACACACACACACACACACACACACACACACACACACACACACACGCACACACACACACACACGCACACGCACACACGCACGCACGCACGCACACACACACACCCACACACACACACACACATGCACAAACACTTTATCTAGCCTATTCTTTACACTCCTCTTCTTTACACTCCCAACAGTAAACTCAGTCCTCTCCTCTACCCTTACATCTCACTTCTCTACGAACCCATTTTCCATAACTACGTAAATACTCACTGTCACCACTACTACCATTACTACCCCCATAAACATGTTACACATCTACCTCGTTACTTTTCTACTTTTTCCAACTGTCTCACCTTTATTCTTATCATACGGAACTGTCTTCTATGAACTCACCCCCTACTCTAACCCACTCTCAATGGATCCTGAATTAATCCTATACTATTCCTATAGCTCTCTATCTGTTTAATGCATGTAACCCTCTTATACACAAGATGGAATTACTCTTACCCCCCTCATATCCTCTCAAGACTAGGTCTAAATTTCACACTGATAACTCTATTATATCTACTCTATTACACACCACCACAAATTTATTCTTATCAGGTGACATTAACCCCAACCCTGGCCTCCACTCCTCTTGCTCTCACTTCTCCTCAACCCAATCAACCTCCCACTCCATGTCTTCCACCAAGTGCTTAACTATAAGTTCTTTAAATATTCACAGCATTGTCAGCATAGTCAGTGAATTTCACTCATGGATTGCCCAATATTCTCTAGGCATAAACATTCTTACTGAAGCTTGGCTAAATCCCCATATTAATGAAAATGAAATACTTCCTCCAATATAAATTATCTTCTATTCAGACACGATCCACAAAAATGAGGAGATATAGTCATGCTATATTCCAACCAGCTAAATCTGTCCCCTCTGTCCATCTCATTCCCCAATTTCCCCCAGAAGAGCTACTAATGGTCAATTGCAAATTCAACAATCACAAAAAATTCTCATCACTGCTATATATCCTCCCCAGGTTATAACATTCCCAATCTAGAGCATTTCCTCTCCTGGATTACTCATCAGATATATTATGAAACAATAATTCATGGGGATGTCAACATCGACTGGCAAACTTGACCCCTCACTCCCCTACCTCACACAACTAATTTCAGTTCCTTCTTGCTACAGCAACCCAACTAACTCCAGCACTATCCTAGACTGCATACTTGTTTCCAATCCTAACTTCAACCACAAGCCCAAAACACTACCAGATTCTATAAGTGACCAACTTCCCACAAGCACACAAAGGTACTCCCCTCATCAAATTAGGCAACATAATTGCAGAGAGTGCCATAGCCCTGCTAACTTTAACCCTAATGAGTTCAACAATATACTTCCCTCCATAAACTGGTATATTCTCTGTAACCTGTTTTAGTTGAATAATATTTTTTCTAGTTATAAGTAACAGTGCTTTTAAACAAGCATATGAGTGATCTTTTACTGTGACTTTAATTCATAAATTGTTTTTTGGTAGGGGTTGATTGTCTAGAGGGGTGTGTTTGTAACTAATAGCTTTAAATGCAACAAAGATGAAGGTTTTTTTTACTTTGATGATGCCTGACTAGGTATGTGGGTGAAAGCGCTAAGTTATCTGTTCATATGTATAGAATTATTATGTGTTTATTTGCTCGTTTGGTCTATTAAAACTTCTTACTAAACTGCCTGATCTTGGTCTATCCAATCCTACAATTAAATGGTTCTCAAACTATCTTTCCAACAGACAAGAGTCCATCAAGTGGCTCTCTTTCTTCTACCAGTTCCTTGTTAATACTGGCATACCTCAAGGTTCCATTTTCAGGCCACTTCTATTTAACATCTTCAGCAACTGTCTCCATACTGTCTATTCTCAATCCTCTCTCACACAATGTGCGGATGACTCCACTATCATCTTCACCTCTGACAGTCCCTCACATCTCCTCATTATAACCCAAAACTCTTTCAACTGTTTAGAAAGGTGGCTAACTGACAATCTACTCATACTCAATCCCAAGAAAACTAAACTTCTCTTATATATATCCCCAAATCTCTCAGTCATCTTAAATCTTCATTCACTATGTAATCCCTTGATAATACTATAATAAACATTGAATTACAAACCAAGCTCTTGGGTGTAATCATAGATGATCAACTAACATTTGACCTAGATGTCCAAAATTGCATTAAAAAAACACCAGAACTAGGCTTAATCTATAGAAACACAAAAATTCTCACTAAGGGCTCTAGACTTTCTCTTACCTATGTGTATTTCTTCTTTCTACTTTATGCCTCGCCTATCCAAATCAACCTACAATCCTCTCTAAAGTGCAAACTTCAACTATCTTACAACATAATTGCTAGGTGCACTGCTAACCAACCCTATAATACACACAATCTCCTTGCTCTCAAATCCCTAAACTGGCTTGAACTCCCACACCAGCTCCTCCTAGCTCAATTTCTCCTTACTCACTACATTATTAACAAACCTACTTCCTACCCCACCAACTCATCCCTCATCTCGTTCTACCCTCCAAATCACTCTTTCTGGAGCTCTGACCAGTCTCTCTTGGAAATCCTCAAGAATAATCAGCCAACACCTATACAGCTGCTTCGTTGCCAATGTTTGGAACAATCTATCTCTTTCCATCAGAACTACAACTAACGTAGTCAACTTCAAAAAGGCATTAAAAGAGTCTTCTCAGAACTCATGGCTCTGCTCCTGCCAAACCCAACATAACTACTCACAGCCCTACATTTGTCCCACTCTTCTCACTTGCTCTGATTATTTCACCTTCCAGTCTCCCCTTATTACTCCTTTATTTTTATCCCTAATGCTCGACTTCACTCTGCTCCCACTCCTCCTTCTTGTTTCTATCTCTTCCACTGCTTTTCCTTGTATATGAACCTAGTTAGGTATATTTGTATTCCCTTGTCCTCTTCTTATCCATTTGCCTATCTGCCCCCTGTGATTCATCTGTGTCTTCGTCCTTTACAGCATCATTGGCAAGTCCTCTATCTACTCTTTTTAGGCTTTCTATTCCTCCTTGTACCTACTTCTTCTACCCCTTTCTCAGCAGCAATCTATTGCATATTTTCTATGCATCCGGGCTTGCAGACTGTTTTATTTGATTTTTCTGCTTGTACCCCTATTAATTCTATACTGTATATTGACATTTGAATGATCTATAGCTACTCCTGTATTTTATGTCATGTTACTGAAGTTTTATGTACTTTGTGTTACCTCTGAATAATATTTGTTTTGTATGGAGACTCACTCCCCAGGTCTCCTCTGAAAAAGGGCACATGCTCATTTGGACATACCCAGTTAACAAATGTCAAAAATAAAATAGCATTCCCATTCTAGAGCATTTCCTCTCCTTGATTATTCATCAGATATTTTATGAAACAATAATAATAGGGGATGTCAACATCGACTGGCCAACTGGCAAACTTGACCACTGACTCCCCTACCTGAAGTATAAATCTTCATGATCTCACACGACTAATTTCAGTTCCTTCTTACTACAGCAACCCAATTAACTCCAGCACTATCCTAGACTGCATCCTTGTTTCCAATCCTAACTTGTACCACAAGCCCGATACACTACCAGTTTCTATAAGTGACCACCTTCCCTCAAGCACACAAAGGTACTCACTTCATCAAATTAGGCAACATATATGCAGATATTGCAATTGCTTTGCTAACTCTAACCCTAATAAGTTCAACAATATACTTTCCTCCATAAACTGGTCATTTCTCTATAACCTACTACTTGAGGTAGCTGTTCAAAAATGTAACTCCATTTTTCTAAACATTCTCAACTTTCTTGCACCCCTTAGAAAAATTAGTGTGAAATCTCTCTTTGCTCATTCGCTTTCTCAGTCCACTCGCTCCCTAATGCAAAAGAGGGATATTGCATGGAAGAACTGGCTAAAGACAAAAATCCCCCTCTCAGCAACAAACTTATAAAGAACTCCACAACCACACTAAAACAAGTCAATAATGATAAGAAAACCCTGCTACCCAAAGGCTCAAACAGACCATCACAAAAATCCTACAAAATTTTGGAACACCATTAACAAAAGTCTTCAACTTGGTAGTCCCATTATACCCGACCCTTGCCCAAACTTCTCTCCTACTGAAACAGCCACTATTCTACTTCAAGGACTCCATTAAAAAGCTAACACAGAATAGTCATTCTTCCAATCCCACTATTCCTTTCTCTTCCTCGAATCATAAAGCTGCCTTCTCACTCAAACTTGTCCCTACAGCCTATATTAAATCACTACTAATTAAATTAATGCTCTGCAATCCTTCTGCAGATTAAATTTTAGTCATCCTAAAATTAGCCTCTAGCTATATTGACATGCCCCTATTCTTATCAACAGATCTAGCCAAGTATCTATCTGGAAACAATTCTACACTATACCTATTCACAAAGGAGAGCAATCCACTGACCTCTCAAACCACAGGCCCAGTGCAATATTGTCCCCTTCTCTTAAATACTTGAAAAATGTGTACCCAAACAGCTTCTTGATTACCTTCTAGAAGAAAATCATTTCACTCCTACCTTACATGACTTCCAGCCTAACCACAGCACAACTTCTGCTCTAATCTACTTCACTCATATGATCTCTCAAGCAGGGAAACAATAAACTAGCATCTTCCTATTGCTCGACCTTTCCAAAGCCTTTGATACTATATCCCACCACAAGCTTCTTACTAAAATGTCTGATCTTGGTCTCTCCAATCCTACAATTAAATGTATCTCAAGTTATCTTTCCAACAGACAACAGTCCATCAAGTGGCTCTCTTTCTTCTCCCACTTCCTTGCTGTTAATACTGACATACATCAAGGTTCCATTCTCGGGCCACTTCTATTTAACATCTTCAGCAACTGTCTCCATAGTGTCTATTCTCAATCCTCTCTCATACAATGTGCGGATGACTCCAATATCATCTTCACCTCTGACAATCCCTCACATCTCCTCACTATAACCCAAAACTCTTTCAACTGTTTAGAAAGGTGGCTAACTGACAATCTACTCATACTCAATCCCAAGAAAACTAAACTTCTCTTATATACCCCAAAATCTCTCATTCATTTTAAATCTTCATTCACTATCTCATGCCTTGACAATACTGTAATAAATACTGAATCACAAACCAAGCTCCTGGGTGTAATCATAGATGATCAACTAAACTTTGACCTACATGTCCAAAATTGCATTAAAAAATCACAAAAAACTAGGCTTACCCTATAGAAACAAAAATATTCCTCACTAAGAACTCTAGACTTTCTCTTACCTATGCTTATTTTATAGGTTCATATGTTCATAGGTAGGTACTAGGCTATCGGCCCAAGGGCCTACATAAGCCTAGCCAACAAGGTTCCCTGGCTTATGCCACCCAAGAAAGTTATTTTCCTGTGCCACTGTCAAGCAGAGACACAGAAGTGATCCCTGTGGTGTATTTCCTATTTCCCATCCACTCATCAAAATTTTTCTTGAAGAGTGCGAATGAAGAACTTTGCTTGACATAGATGGCTAGCCTGTTCTAGAGTATGGGAAGGTCTGGGACAGGAGTCTATCCCTCCAGCATGTCTTGTTTATTGTGGTGACAAGGTTTATGTCCCTAGAGCATGTAGCTTGGAGGGATTGGGATTTCATTAGGTGTAGTATTCCAACAGTTCTGGGTTTGACATAGCTTTATATGTTAGGCAGAGATCAGCTCGGAGTAGGCGATATGCTACAGAGTAAAGCTGGAGTTTTTTGAGGTGGTCAGTGTAGGGCATTTGTTTGAGGCCAGTAATCCTCTTTGTGAGGTACATTCCAAAAGGGGCGTTGTACTCTATAATGGGTTTAATGAGTGTCGAGTAGAGGGGAACAAAAACCTCTTTTTTCCTGGATGAGAACCCTTTTATGATTAGGTGTGCCATGTAGAAAGACTTCCTGACTACTGTGGCAATGTGACTATCAAAGGAGAGACTACTGTCCACCTGGGTCCCAAGGTCTCTTATCACACATTCGTTGTTAAGTATATTGCTGCCTATGTGGTAGTTCATGGGTGCAGAGTTTTTACCAAAGGGGATGACACTGCACTTTTTGGCACTGAGCTTGAGGCCATGGCTCTGACACCAGTCATCTGTCTCAGTGAGGCCCTTCTGTAGGATGTCCACATCATTTGGGGACTTAACTATGGCTCCTAGTTTGCAGTCATTTGTGAACTTCATTAGCCAGAGGCCTTCTGTGTTAGCCTGTACTTCAGAGAAGTAGATATCAAACAGGAGAGGTTCCAGGATGGAACCCTGTGGTACTCCACTTGTCACTGCTTTGAGGTCAGATTTGGAGTCTGCAACTTTTACAGTGTGGGTTCTGTCAGTGAGCCAGTTGGCAACCCATCTTGTGATGTAGGGATTTATATCTAGTTTAGTGAATTTAGTTATAATTCCAGAATGGGGGATGGTGTCAAAAGCCTTGGCGAGGTCAAGATAGGCTGTGTGAACCACCTTACCCTCATCTATGGCTTTGGTGACTGCCTCAAAGAAGTCAATCAGGTTCAGGAGGCATGATCTGCCTTTCACAAACCCGAACTAGGTAGGATCCAGAGTTTGGAGGTTACCAATGTCTTTTTATGAGTTCCATGATGATACATTCCATGGCCTTTCAGACCAGGCTCATCAGGCTAGTAGGTCGATAGTTCCCGGGATCAGTGGTGGCTCCCCCTTTGTGGAGTGGGAAAACTGCTGCTGTGCACCATTCAGTAGGCACAAAGCCTGATGCAAGGCTATTATTGAACATGGTAATTAAGTGGGGAGCCAGTTCATTCTGTAGTTCATGTAAAACGCAGCCTGGGATGTTGTACGGTCCCATGGATGCTGTGTTTTTGGCTTTAGAGAGTGCAGCTTTTACCTGCATAGTTGTGATTACAGGGACTCTGCATTCTTCCTGTATAGATATGGGCCCTTTAGGGGGTGAGAGGGGGGTAAAGTTAGCACTGAACCTATCTGCCAGGATGATGGCAATATCAGTTGGTTCTGTAATTTTCGTACCTTTGTGCTGTAACACAGAGCAGATCTGGGTGTTGCCATCAAGATTCTTAACATAGCTATAGAATGCTTTGTGCTTGTCCTTGGAATTAGTGGCAATTTTGTTTTTGTAGATAGCTTTGGAGGATCTTATAAGGGATCTCAGCTTCTTAATGAGGCTGACCAGGGGGCTCCTCCACTCATGGGACTTTACTCTCTTTTGCAACAGTTTCTTCCTTCTGTTGTACAGTTTGTTTATGGCAGGGGACCACCAGATCGGCTTCCTTTTTTTGGAGGATAGTGTCTTGGTTCTGTAGAATATGAATTGTCAAAGCATGTGTTCAAAGGAGCCCCTTTTTTTCTTGTCTGATGAAGAAATGATGTAATTGTTTTTTATTATTTGTTTTAAATCTCATTGGAGTATTTAATGAGCCAGTTTTAATGATTTACTTGTCTGATGAAGTCTTATGTGTTGATGTGGACGAAAACGCACTGTGATTCTAAAGCGTTTACGCATTGTGGTCTTCAATAAAGCGTGCTCTTTTGGCAGTTGGTGCACAGTTTCTGTGTTGTTGGATTTATGTGTTCAAAGGAGACTGAGTATGTGAGAACCTGTATGTATTGATTTGAACTCTGTACTATGAACTATTAAGTAAACTGTGAATAGTGGAAAAGTACTGAAAAACAAGAGCCTGTCTGATAGCAGGAAATGTGCCTTATATGGAAGTGTATCCAATTTTCTTTCTCTGCCTAGAGATGTAGTAATGTTTCAAGCCTAAAGGTAAACCACTGATTGGTTAATTGTCTTTTGTACTATTTTAATTGATCTAGTTTATATTTTTGTACTGTCAGCAATGTCACCAGCATATAAGCTTATGCATTCCTTTGTTCGGGGAGTCTCCCTGTTACTTTCCAGTAGGCTCCCACGCGTGTGTAATAAATACCACTGAAAGAGAGGAAGAAATGTCTTGTCTTCATTTAAGGTAAAAATGCAGACAAAACAATTGGTGTGGTTTACTCGGATCTGAATTGACAATGGCTGTGGTAGTTGGGGATTGAATGAAGTTCTGCTAGTAAAAGGACCCATGATAGAATTTTCTGTTCTGGCAGTGTTTCTTTCATTTCCTGTACTTATCTGCTTCACAAATTTGGTATTGATAATTTTATAGAAATGTAATAATTCCTCTCTTTCAGTTGTTTTAGGTAAGTGTCATGTATTTTTTTTTTCTTTTCTCTTTGCTATTGATTGTGCAGTATGATAGTGGGATAAAACGAAACACTGGCGACATAAGAGTGAATGGAGATACAAGAGTGAGGAAAACAATGTTTACAAAACTTCATAGCTACCTATGTAAAATACAGAATAGCTTATTGTGTGAAAATGGGAGAGAGTGTGGGAACCATAAAAGAGCCAGAAAGAGATACACCAGCTGGTTACATGTTTTTTCGTGTGTCCCTGGACAGTTGTATGTTTATAAGTAAGTGGGTCACCCTCACTGAGGACGATGGTAAACTCGCCTTTCCAGAGAATAGTAGTTTTAATAAAAATATTTTGCTAAATCTCCAAGGGAAATTAAGAAGAAAAGGGAGAAGAATACCAGGGTTGTGCTGCGCAGCATTTAATGATTGGATGACAGAGGTGAAAGAAAGAGAAAAATATTCGGTTATTAGTAGTCTAAAAGATAATCAGCAGAAATTAAAAGAGCAACTGAAAGAATTACAACAAACTGCTATTAACTTACATATAGTAAATGGTAAATGTTTGAAGGACCTGCCCTTTAAGGGGCTTTATCCTGTGAAGGAATTAGCTAAATTACAGATAACTGAATCGTCGGAAGACGATAATGCTTGGCTCCCCCCACCACCAACGGCACCACCATTTGCACCCCCGCAGTATCAGCCCCCCTCGCTCAACAAGAAGCAGAAGCACAGCTGCCAGATTCCACCACTAAAGACCCCACTCTTAAAGAAAGAGAAAGAGGAGTGGATAGTCACTCTAGTGACTCAGATCCAGACACAAGCGATAGAAAAAAGGGACGAAAACCTCGTAGTAAGACTCATAAAGAAGCAAAAGTTCTAATGTATTTTAAAGCTAAACCCTACTATAAAGGTAAAGGAAAATGACATTTACACCGACGAAGGCTTTTTGGTCAGTTCCCTGCTATAATTGACAGTGGGGACGGGTATTTTGGACCAGATAAATTTAATCCAGATTCAGGGTCGGAGTCGTCAGGCGACAACAGTTTGTTACCTTTGAGGGAGGTACCTAACCCGGCTCATGCTAGAAGTGCACAGGAACCATCGACCATTGTAGTACCTAGGGTGTGGTCGGTAGTTGATTTTCAAGCCATTACTAAATCATTACCGCCCATTTGTACTAATCCAGCTAAATTCCGTGTGCTGGCAGGACATATTTGTTTACAAAATCCTACGATAGAAAAAGTTAAGGCAGTTTTTCAGTACGCCATACCAGCTAATCTGATGAAACGGTTTTGGGACCATGCCAATTTTCCTACTCTGATTCCGAAACATGACTCACATGGAGATAATGGGTTTGAAGTGGTTAGACAGCGTTTAGTAGATGCTATCACAATAATAGTTCCACCCACACCCAACTAGTCCAAAATCAAGTCAATACTTCAAAAAGATGATGAACCGTGGACGAGTATTTAAATCATCTCACTGAAGCCTTTGAGGCTTATTCTGGGTAACCTGGACCCACTGAAGGGCCGGCACAAAATGGATTGTCGGCTGCTTTTGTAAAGGGCTATGCCCACAAGTATGAGATAAGTAAAAAGAAATTTGTTTAAACTGGCCTAGTCTAGGATTGCATGAATTAGTTACACAAGTGCAATACTTCCCTGACCACTTAGCACAGGAAAAAAAGGATTTACAAGAGCGTACATTCAGATGTGCACTGCCTTCAGGCAGCGTGGACGGGGAGGACGTAGATGGGGAAGAGGGAGACGTGGATGCCAAGGGGCTGGAAACCATAATAGACAAAACTGGCAGGAAGATCAATCAGCCACACCCCAAAATAAAATGGAGTGTTTTAATTGTGGCCAAGTAGGCCACTGGCGAAATGAATGTCCGTATCTGGCTGAGCAACCTGCCCCACCCACTGATACGTCATCTCAGTGGAATTCTAATGGACTCCATCCAATCGGCAGTCATCACAATGAAGGTTCCCTGAGCAAGGACAACAGCATTTGTGCCCTTTCATACCTGTGGATCAAGATGGACCACATGTTTTGTTACTTGTCAAAAACAAACCATACCCCTTCTTAATTGATACTGGAGCATCCAAATCTATGTTAGCTGGTGAAGCAGCCATAAATGCCCCCAGCTCCAATAACGTAACCAGAGGGGTAGGTGTCTCTGACATTCCTATTGAATATTCTGAAACCATCCCAGTCCCAGTGACTTTGGGACCGTTGCAAGACAATCATGCATTTTTAGTAGGACCCTCAGCACCTTTAAATTTATTTGGAAGAGATTTGCTCTGTAAAATGGGAGTAACTATCTTCTGTACCGCTGAAGGAGTATATTTACAAGTACCTTCAGACAAACAAGATAGTATTTTGGCTACTTTAGATGAAAACGTCACTCTGCAAATAATGCGTATGCAGTCTGACCTCGACAAAAATAAGCATTTAACCTCATTACCCTCTCATCTATGGACCACTCATGATAATGATGTTGGGTTTCTAATTTCAGCCACTCCTGTTAAAATAACCTTAACACCTGGAGCAAAGCTACCTCGGGTACCACAGTACCCTTTGACGGTAGAGGCCACATCTGGTATTGCCCCCGTCATTTCTGCCCTGGTGCAACAAGAAATTATAATACCTACAACAAGTCCATGTAATACCCCAATTCTACCGGTAAAGAAACCTGGTAAACAAGCTTACAGATTTGTGCAAGACTTGCGAGAAGTCAATAAAGCTGTTTTGCCTGTTTTCCCAATCGTACCAATCCCAGCTATGATTTTGATCTGTATCCCACCTACAGCACGTTGTTTTATGGTTATAGATATTTCATCAGCTTTCTTCTCTATCCCAGTACATGCAGATAGTCAGTATTTGCTTGCATTCACTTATAAGGGCCAACAGTACACTTGGACCCGACTACCTCAAGGGTATGTAGAATCTCCAACCTTGTTTTCTAGAGAGATGCATAGACAACTGCAGGATTTACAATTACCACCACGTTCAGTATTAGTTCAGTATGTAGATGATATTCTTCTTGCTTTACAAGATACCCAGTCTTGTATAGAGGACTCACTTCTAGTTTTAAGATTTTTAGCCGAACAAGGTTTTAAGGTAAATAAATCTAAATTGCAGTTTGTTCAAGAAAACGTACAATACCTGGGACATATAATTTCCACAGGTTCACGTCAAATACTTCCAAGCAGAATCACCTCCATTCAGACTGCTCCCTATCCTGTAACTCAGAGACAGCTCAGGGGATTCCTCAGCCTAGCAGGTTATTGTAGACAGTGGGTGCCCAATTTTTTAGAAATGTCAGCCCCTCTGTTACAGCTATTAAAAAAGGAGGTCACAGACCCTCTGCCTCGGTCCCCTGAAAATGAAACCACCTTTCAGGCTATTAAAACAGCATTGATTAATCCACCTGCCCTCAGGCTCCCAGATTACTCTAAACCCTTTGTTTTCTTCTGTGGCGAAAGGAATAAAACTGCCCTGGGCCTGCTGGCGCAAGCGTGCACAGGTGGCTATCGACCTATAGTATATTACAGTACTCAGTTAGACCCTGTTGCTTCTGGCTACCCATCCTGTTTACATGCAGTAGCAGCCACTGCTGTTTCAATAGATATGGCAGCACCATTGACATTAGAGCATGACACTATATTAGCGGTACCTCATGCGGTACAAGCATTACTTTTATAAACAAAGACTCAATATCTTTCTAATGCTCACCTCACTAAATATGAGTTAAGTTTATTAAGTAATCCCACTATTCAAATTACACGTCGCACACCACTAAACCCTGCTTCATTAATTCCATCTAGTGACGAGGGTGAACCACATGACTGCGTACTTGTAGCTAACACTGTTTTGTCTCCTAGATTAGATTTGCAAGATGTTCCTTTGCTTAATCCTGATTTAGTTCTTTTTGTGGATGGATCCTGTTTACGAAATAATTTTGGCGAACTTCAGGCTGCATGGTCAGTCTGCTTGCCATCTCAGGCTTTGAAAAACTGGACAATTACTGCCTGGCAATTCTGCACAAGCTGTAGAATTAGTGGCACTTTCACATGCATGTAAAATGACCAAAGACAAATCTGTTACTATTTATACTGATTTATGTTATGCCCATGGTGTTGTTCATGATTTTGGTACCTTATGGAAGGAAAGAGGCTTTTTGACATCCTCTGGGGCACCAGTAAAAAATTACCTGTATATTGATCATCTCTTGCAGGACTTATTATTACCTTTCAAAATTGCTGTTGTCAAGTGTGCAGCTCACCAGTCTAACGACTCCATAGTAGCTAAGGGAAATAATTTAGCTGACTGGGCTGCCAAGCAGGCAGCTCTTTTGAATACTGTTCAGGAAAACTTTTTGCAGCCTATATTACAAACACTTACTTTTGACACAACTGTATTGAAAGCTTTACAAACTGAAGCATCGGAATCAGAAAGAAAAACATGGCTGGCCCATAATTGTTCCCAACGCTCTGATTCAATTTGGCAGGACCCGGATGGCAGATTATTTTGCCCCACATCCATGCTAAATTCTCATATAAAAGCGTACTATTTCCCAGCTCATGTCGGGGTAGAAGCATTGATTAAACAAATTCAGAAGGATTGGTTTGCCCCAGGACTTTCTGCTTCTGTGCAAATTTTTTGTGCATGTGCTTCATTTGTTTATAGCATAACATTTCAAAGGGCACTCTGGCTCCCGCTCAACCTGTGCCAAAACTAATGGGACCATTTTGTGCCTTACAATGGAATTTTATTGAACTTCCACCTGTGCTCATTTTAGATATGTTTTGACTATTGTTGATATTTTTTCGTGATGGCTAGAAGCCTACCCATATGCTAAGAATGATGCTATTTCAGTTGCAAAAAAAATTGTATTATAAATTAATACCTCATTTTGGTATTCCTTGTCAAATATATTCTGACCGAAGGACTCCTTTTACTTCTAAGTTAGTTGATTCATTGTGTACAATGTTAGGCATTACTTTGAAATTTCATTGTCCATACAGACCACAGGCATCAGGTATTACTGAACGTATGAACCAGACTTTGAAAACCAGACTTGCTAAATTCACTTCAGAAACAGGCCTAACTTGGGTACAGGCCTTACCACTAGCATTACTTTCTATGCGGTCACAACCGCATCCTATTAAGGGTCTTTCCCCACATGAAATCCTCATGGGTCACCCTTTGCGTACGCCCATGACACCACCACCACCTTTTTATGAATATGATGCATTTGATAATGAAGTTCTTTTGTATTGCAAATCTCTTGTTTCTTTCTTACAGTTTCACCACCAAGTAGCAGTTGCTCAACATCTTCCTGATCCTTTTCTAGCATCCACTTTGCAACCAGGGGATTGGGTCTACGTTAAATCTCTCTCTAGAAAAACAGCACTCCAGCCATGCTGGAAGGGGCCCTTCCTGGTTCTTCTAACTATGTCATCTGCTGTGCGACTGCAGGGATCTACAACTAGGATCCACATTTCACACGTCAAAAAAGTTGTGCCATCTGAAGATCAACAGCCTTTACCTTTTTCAGCTCCAGATTCTCTGCCCATTGCTACATGTACTCATAGTAGAACTGTTCCAGTACCTGACAATGCCTAATATTTACCCTTTTGGAAAACTCCAAACTTCTGACATTACACAGACTCAACCACCATTTCCACACAAATACTGGACAATCATTTTGGTGGTCATTCTTGTTGTACTGTTAGTTTTGCTGTGGCCATTTTTATTTCTTGCTCCATCGATGCATCACACCAAACGAGCCATTTGGCACCCACCATTCAACACCTATCAAGCCATCAAATATGTTTATGCTTCTACATTCAATGTCTCTAACTGCTGGATCTGCACTTCTATTTACTCTGTACATGGGGGATTGTCATTAGCTGCAGCTCCACTAAGTATCATTGATACATGGACTAGTCTACTTGACAACACTGCTAACATTACATCCATTAAATCTATTGTATTACAACTTTCGCTCCGTCACAATGGCACTCTGTGTTTTCGACGGAATTACTCAAATCAACATCACTGGACTCGAAAAATGGGACAAAGTATCCGCAATATGACAGTTGAATACCAGTGCAATTATACAAGAGGAAAATGCTTAGCCTCGGGATGTCGAGTTTCATTTGATGCCATTCAGCCGATATTGAGAAATGCCTCATTGTTTGGTTCTCATAATATTGTATTTCTTGCCATATTCCATGGCATAACCACGGGCAGTGACCATTCTTCAAATGTTACCAACCTGGTACAAGACTGTTGTTATTTTATATGCAGAAGAAGGGCCTATAAATGGCTTCCGGAGAACTGGTCTGGTAGCTGTTTCTTAGGTTATCTAGTTCCAGCTATCAGACATACATCTGCCTTACCCCAAGGGAAAATTTGGAATGTGTGAGAGGTTAAAAAAGCCTACCAATCTGTTAGGCCAAATTGATGCATAATGGATTTATCATCATGACTTAGCTCATGCTGGCACCAAAGGACTATCTCATATGGACTTGGGTGATGACGTCATATCACGGGTTGGTATAATCCCAGCATACGGAGCAGCAAAATCAATCTGGGAACTGAGAAAACTGTCTAAATTGCTTGAAGTATTAAGCAATGCCACAATTTCAGCCTTAGAACTAGTGACTGATGAACTGACTGCCATGAGAGCTGAAGTCCTCCAAAACCATATGGCTCTCGATTTCACCCTAGCAGCGAATGGCAGAACTTGCGCTTTAATCCAGAAGGAGCGCTGTACATTTATTCCTGACAATCAGCACGAAATTGAAAGTCATCTCCAACTCATTCAGAGAATCTCCGAGCTCTCTAAGGCCAAGGAGGTCGATAACACAACATTAGCATGGCTAACTAACCTGTTCTCAGGTCGGGGAGGTGGACTTTTAAAGTTAATCTTATTAATCGCAGTATCAGCTCTTATTGCTTTTCTTCTTGTGTTTTTAATCAAAGCATTGATTTTGAAATTACTGTCTTTCAAGACTACTAAAAAGGTGCCAAAGTTGTATATGCCTACAGTTATGGATGATGAAATACAAATATGTGACAATGTTGAAGGAACTAGCCACATGGTTATGTTAGACTTAGGGCAAATGTATGATAGACTAAATGGTGATGCTTACACAGCATCACATGGGGGATTGTAGAATATGAATGGTCAAAGCATGTGCTCAAAGGAAATTGAGTATGTGAGAACCTGTATGTATTGATTTGAACTCTGTACTATGAACTATTAAGTAAACTGTGAATGGTGGAAAAGTACTGAAAAACAAGAACCTGTCTGATAGCAGGAATTGTGCCTTATATGGAAGTGTATGCGATGTAGTAATGTGAACTGCTTCAAGCCTACGGGTAAACCACTGATTGGTTAATTGTCTTTTGTATTATTGTAATTGGTCTAGTTTATATTTTTGTACTGTCAGAAATATCACCAGCATATAAGCTTATGCATTCCTTTGTTCGGGGAGTCTCCCTAGTACTTTCCAGTAGGCTACCACATTTGTGTAATAAATACCACTAAAAGAGAGGAAGAAGTGTCTTGTCTTCATTTAAGGTAAAAATGCAAACACAACAGTTCTGTTTGAGATAGCATGATCCATGCACTCGTGTAAGTGCTTATAGAGTGCATTTGTGTGGGATTCAGCAGTTGTAACTGTATTGTCCATCTGCATGGGTGTCATGAAGTTCACCACTTCTGTCTTAAGAAGCATGAAGTTGGCTTTGGAGAAATTTTTTACTGTGGTTTCTTTAATGGGGGGTGGGGGGTGGGATGTGGATATCAAGGGTGATTAGCTTATGGTCGGATCGGACCAACGAGTAGTTGACTTCAGGTGTGGAACACCAGTCACTCATGTTGGTAATGACAAGGTCTAGGATATTGTTGCCCCTTGTGGGGGTGTGGATAATTTGATCTAGGGCATTGGAGTTTATGAATTCCAGAAAGTGTTGAGTGAAGGAGTTGGTACACGAGTAGTATTCCCAGTTAATGGTGGAGTAGTTGAAGTTGCCCATTATTAAGGTGTTTGGTTTCACCCTAATATTTTCCAGTACATCAAGAAAAGAGGAGTGGGAATCCTGGGGCATGGTGGGGGATCTGTAGCAAGCTACAATTTGGATTGACGTTTTACGCAGAGTTAGTTGCACTTGGATAACTTTGGATGCATTATGCTGAGCAACTAGCCCTGAGGTGTGGATATCATTAATGAATATGAAATGAATGGATATCCTTAATGAATCCCTCACCAGCCTCAGTAAGAAGCTGAGATCCCTCATAGAATCCTCAAAAGCTAGTTATGAAAATAAAATTGCCAAAGATTCCAAAGAAAACCACAAGGCATTCTATAGTTATGTCAAGAATCTTAATGGCAATGCTCAGATCTGCTCTGAGCTACAACAGAATGGCATTAAATATACTGATCCCAAAGATGTTGCCAGTATCCTGGCAGATCGATTTAGTACCTAAAGGGCCCATCTCAATACCAAAAGATTGCCAAATTCCGGTAATCACGGCCTCACAGGTAGAAACCGCATTTTCCAAAGCTAAGAATACAGCATCCATGGGACCAGATGACATCCCAGGCTGTGTATAACATGAACTACAAAATGAACTGGAACCTCACCTAAGTATCATGTTTAATCATAGCCTCACCTCAGGCTTCATGCCCACTGAGTGGCACACAGCTACAGTTATCCCACTCCACAAGGGGGAATCCGCCTTGGATCCTAGGAGCTACCATCCCATCAGTCTGACAAGCCTGATCTGCAAGGGCATGGAACGCATTATCATGGAACTTATAAACAAAGAAATTGGCAACCTTCAAACACTGGACCCCACCCAGTTTGGGTTTGTGAAGGGCTGATCTTGTCTCCTGAATCTGATTGACTTCGAATCAGTCTCCAGAGCTGTGGACAAGGGTAAGGCAGTCCACGCAGCCTATCTGGACCTCGCCAAGGCCTTCGACACTATCCCCCACTCTGGAATCATAGATAAACTTACTAAGCTGGGCATAAATCCCTACGTCACTCGATGGGTTGGCAATTGGCTTACTGATAGAACCCAGACTGTAAAAGTAGCCGACTCCACATCCAGCTCCAGACAAGTGACAAGTGGAGTACCTCAGGGTTCAGTCCTGGGACCACTCTTGTTTGGCATCTACTTCTCTGAAATGCAGGCCAACACTAAGGGACTCTGGCTAACAACGTTCACAGATGACTAAGAACTGCGAGCCATTATTGAATCCCCAAATAATGTGGAAATTCTACAAAAGGGCCTTACAGAAACAGATGCCTGGTGCCAGAGCCATGAGCTCAAGCTTAATGCCAAGAAATGTGTAGTTATCCCCTTGGGAAAAAAACATGCACCCATGAATTACCACATAGGTGGCAGGACACTAAACATCGAAAGTGTGATGAGAGACTTAGGGACACAGGTATACAGTTGTCTCACTTTCGATAACCACATCGCTACAACCATCAGGAAATCCTTTGATGTGGCACACCTCATCACTAAGGGCTCTTCATCCAGAAAAAAGGAGGTCATTGTCCCACTGTACTCATCCCTCATTAGACCCATTATAAAGTGTAATGCCCCGTTTGGTATGTACCTCACAAGACATCTGCAACAGCTGGAAAGGCCACAGAAATACCTCACTAAAAGAATCACAGGCCTAAAGCAGATGACATATGCTGACCGTCTGAAAAACTCCAGCTATACTCTGTGGCATATCATCTACTCAGTGGCGATCTCTGCTTAACATACAAGGCCATGTCAAATCCTGAGCTGTTGGACATGCTCCACTTAAGGAAATCCCAATCCCTCAGAGCCACACGCTCCAGGGATCTAAACCTTATCACAATGAACAAAACATGCTGGAGGGATAGGTTCCTGACCCAGAGACTCCCCATACTCTGGAATAGACTGCCCATACATGTCAAGCAGAGCACCTCATTGGCCCTCTTGAATATTTGGATGGGGGATAGGAAATTCACCCCGGGGATCATGTCAGTCACCCTGCTAGACAGGGGTCCAGAGAAGTAAATATTGTGGGAAGAAATATCCAAGGAATTGTTATGGCTAGGCTTGCAGAGGCCCTAGGGCCGATAGCCTAGTACCAACCTATGAACCTATGAACCTATGAATATGGACACACCTCTGCCTTTGGTGTTTCGGTCCAGGTTACATGGCCGAAAAGTGCGGTATGAGTTATAGCCTGGTAGTGCAGGGGTGCTCTCTGGAGCCTTAAACCAGGTCTCAGTCACTGCACAGATATTGATGTTCTCCATTTTAATGAGTGCCTCGAGTGAGTGCATTTTGAGATTTAGACTTCTAGCATTGAGTAGCATTACCCTCAGTTTTCACTTGCCTGTTCCTGTTATGGTAGTGAATTTGTTATTTGAACCCTGCCTAAAAAAGGCACTATAGGGGCAGCAAGAGCCTTAGCCAGTATCCAGAATCCCAGGAGTGAAAGGTGCAGGCCATCTGTGGCAAAGCATTATGGTCTGTCGACCATGTCATTCCAAGCAGGCATATACTGGATTCCCTTAGAATGACACCAGAAGCTTAGCCAATTGTTGAAGTCAATCATTTTGTCCTTGTACTACGGTATCATTCTGGGCAATGGCAGAATTCTACTCAGGGCTGGGGTCATACCAGCCTGGGCTACAAGATCAGAGAGCTCTTCCATGTCTCTTTTCATGTAGTCCAGGGAGGAACATCTCAGGTCATTCACACTAACATGGACAATGGCAGAGTCATATTTGTACTTGTTGTGGAGTGACCTGAGTGCATGGGTTATGTGGTGGATCCTGGCACCCGACAGGCAGCTAACCGTAACCTGCTCCTTGTTTAACCTGGTGAGTGGGACATCAGTGTGCCTGACTATAGAGTCACTTATGACTAGCGTGTTGGGTACATTGTTTTGCCTTATTGGCTGTGGTTGAGTGGCACACTGAGTCTGTGGGCTATGTGTCATTTGGGTTGTGTTGGGGGATGGAGGTTGCTTGTGTTTCTGCTTTGGAGGTCTCTGTTGCTTAGACAAATTATCATTGAGAGCCTCCGCAAATGTTTTTGTGTTACTATGTGTGGATTTTGGTGATGTAGATTTAGTGAGACTATATGATGAGTGTGGTGTGGTGCAAATGTTTACCTTCTCCTCATGACTGTCAAGTTCAGTCTTGGTTGGAGAGAGCTTTACCTCCAGTTTGGCTAGATAAGTGCATCTCTCACAGGTTGTAGTATTGGGTGGTAGGAGGAGAGGGTTGTCTGTGTACATGAGGCAATTTCTACATTGCCTCAAGATGCCCAGATTCATCAGATAGACAGGAGAGAGTACTGGGAGCTGACCCTTGGACATGCCTGAATAAAAGATCATTTTCCTCTAGATAAGTGAGGAAAGTGAGTACAAGAGCTGTTTTTCTCTAAGCCAGTGAGAAAAGTAAGTACAAAAACTGTTTTCCTCTAGGTAATGAGGAAGATTGAGTGCTATAGTAATTAGTAGCTTATTTAGTGCTTACATGTTCTGAACAAGTGCTGAGCATGAATAAGCAAATTTAAGTGCTAAAAACTAAGAATCTGTATCTGCACTAGACGAGTTATAGGACATAAACAAGTGCAGAAAGTTGAGAGAAATGGAAGATTGCCCATATGGCCAATAACTACAATTTCTAGGCCAGAACCACTCCTTATGTGGTAGACAGGTTACCTAGTGCTTACCACTCCCATTGATAAGCTAGAAGGCTTCCCTCCAACACAGAATGGCTTGGGGGGGTCAGAAGCTTACATACAGTCCTGGATACAGCAAATTTGTATCTGGAACACTAGTTACAGGAAAGGTAGGAAACAGGCTTACAGTTTTTTATTTCTTCTTTCCACTTTATGCCTCCCCAATCCAAACCAACCTACAATCCTCTCTAAATTGTAAACCTGAACTATATTACAATATAATTTCTAGGTTCACTGCTAACCAACCCTAAAATACACACAATTTCCTTGCTCTCAAATCCTTAAAACTGGCTTGAACTCCCACACCAGCTCCTCCTAGCTCAATTTCTCCTTACTCACTCCATTATTAACAAACCTACTTCCTACCCCACCAACTCATCCCTCATCTCGTTCTACACTCCAAATCACTCTCTCTGGAGCTCTGACCAGTCTCTCTTGGAAATCCTCAAGAATAATCAGCCAACACCTATACAGCTACTTCGTTGCCAATGTTTGGAACAATCTATCTCTTTCCATCAGAACTACAACTAACGTAGTCAACTTCAAAAAGGCATTAAAAGAGTCTCCACAGAACTCATGGCTCTGCTCCTGCCAAAACCCAACATGACTACTCACAGCCTCTGCATTTGTCCCACTCTTCTCACTTGCTCTGATTATTTCACCTTCCAGTCTCTCCCTATTACTCCTTTATTTTTATTCACAATGCTTGACTTTACTCTGCTCCCACTTCTCCTTCTTGCTTCTATCTCTTCCACTTCTTTCCCCTGTACATGAACCTTTTTAGGTATATTTTTATTCCCTTCTCCTCTTTTTATCCGCATGCCCATCTGCCCCTATGACTCACCTCTGTCGTCTTTCTTCACAATATCATTGGCAAGTCCTCTACTCTTTTTAGGCTTTGTAGTCTTCCTTGTACCTATCTCTTTTAGCCCTTTTTCAGCAGTAATCTATTGCATATTTTCTTTGCATCAGGGTTTACAGACTTTTTTTTTCTGCTTGTACACCTATTAATTATGTACTGCATATTGAGATTTGAATGCATCAGTAGCTACTTCTGTATTTTATGTCATGTTACTGAAGTTTTATGTACTTTGTGTTACCTCTGAATATTGTCTGTTCTGTATGGAGATTTGCTCCCCGGGCCTCCACTGAAAAAGGGCACATGCTCAGTCAGACATACCCAGATAAATGTCAAAATAAATAAATAAATATATATATATATATATATATATATATATATATATATAAAGAGAGAGAGAGAGAGAGATGATATGTAGATATAGATGATATATAGATAGATATACATACATATATATATATATATATATATATATATATATATATATATATATATATATAGATTATACACACACACACACACACCCACACACACACACACACATGCACACACATGCACACACACATATGTGTGAGTGAATACAATATATTTTTAATTTGAACAGGCTGCCCATTCTCACCAAAACTTATATTTACCAACTCATTGGTTACACAAAGAGAAAGAAAGGAGAAATTTTCCATACATAGTACCTCTACAGGCAGTGGATTCCTGTGGAAAACAATGATTATAGAGGTCAGCATTGCCAAGCTGAGCTCATTCACTTGGCACTTAATCAATTTTAAGCTTGGTGTGGTATAGGGAAAGCCTTGGAGGTGTTGACTTTCTTCTCATCCACTTTACATTTGGCAGTGTGGCACTCTAGTGCAGGCAAACACCACAGCTTTCCGAGCCCAAGGGGACAGTGCTGTCTGAAATAAAAACATGCATACCTCTCATCCTCAAATTATATATTCTCAGAACCTTAGGAATTCTTTGAAATCCTTTCCAAAAGATGAGGAACAGGAATGGAGACATGACACAACCATGTCAGGTTCCTACACCCTTGATGATCTCATTTTATTTAGTACTGAGAATGTTGACACAACTCAATCACAAGAAAACTGTTCACATCATATGCAGGTCCTTAGGTTCTTGAGTTGCTAAAATGAGAGGCACCAACCATGTTTTGGTCATGGTCCTTGTCATTGCCTCAGCTACTACTGACGTTAGGGTCAGGGTGCGGGTAAGGTAAGGGTGCGATAGTGACAGACTTTAAGGTTAGGGGCGGGTTAAATGAGTTAGGATTAGGGTGCGGGTAAGGTAAGTGTGCGATAGTGACAGACTTTAGGGTTGGGGTGGGTTAAGTGAGTTAGGGTAAGGGTGCGGGTTAGGTGAGTGTGCGATAGTGACGAACCTTAGGGTTAGGGTTTGGGTTAAGGTTAGTGCATAGATAGTTGTGCATGTAAGGTTTAGTGTAGGTTTGTAAGTTTTTTGGTGTGCTTGTGTTGTGTGTGTGTTTTACGGAAAAGGTATTTGTTTTGTTTTAACACTGAGACCAGAACATCTAAAACCCAAAACATCTAAAACCCATAACATCGAATTTCATAACATCTAACACTACAAATCACAAGAAAATAACATCCCCTCCACATATAAAGACAACAAACTACCAAACACACTTTTTACTATGTTTCTACAGGGGGGGAACCCCCCTGCACCTCCCTCTGTAAATTAAATATACCAACTCCAAGATCACACTACAGTGAGAAAAAGTTAATTTCCTAACCCCACTGTATCAAACCCCCCTGCAGAAACATAGTAAAAGTGTGGTTGGTAGTTTGGTGTCATTATATGTCATTATATGTGGAGGGGATGTTATGTTCATGTGATCTGTACTGTTAGATGTTATGAAATTCAATGTTATGGGTTTTAGATGTTTTGGGTTTTAGATGTTCTGGTCTCAATGTTATGAAATTATATTTTATGGGTTTTAGATGTTTTGAAGGGGATCCATATATATATTATATATATATATATATATATATATATATATATATATATGTATATAGATCGAGATATGTACATGTGCCCCAGGATTGTACAATAGTATGAATGAAATGAAACTCCTAAACCTGGAATGTTTTTTAATTCCATTAGATAGACTTACAGAAATGTAATATATCTATTTGATGACCAACTGACTTTATATATCCAATAAACAGGTGCATTTATCAAAAGGTGGGGCTATGTACACACATACATAAATACATGCATAAAATCGTACATGGACTTTTCTGGTGCATTCTGAAAAAACAATAATTCTGGTTAAATCTACTGAAATCTGTTAACACTACATGTTTAAAGTTGATGGTCCTCATAATGAATTTATAAGTATTGCATCTTGGTTTTAAGACAGCAGATGTGACTGAATCAAATGTATTATGTGCATGTAAGCAGCTTGTTTGAGAGCTCCTTAGGTCAACCAGTTTAGTTCATTGAAAATGGCCTCTACTGCTTTTTTTTTTTTTTCATATGTGCGATCACAGAACAGTAGGACGTTTTCCTTTTCTTCACTGTAGTGGGATCTCATAGTTAGACTTCCTCATCTGCAGGACCCTTGTTATCACTTACTCCAGTGTCCAAAACTGGAAGGGGAATTCTGTATTTGAGATTTTTTAGACTTTGTGGATCAAGAGGGTTCGCATAAAGTAAAATGGGACAAATATAGAGTTGCAAAAAGGGTGTGTGGAGCCCATACATTTGCAGAAGAATGTACATGTTTGCGGGGGGTATAGAACTGCAGGGTGCAACTAATAAGACATGGGAAAGAGAAATGATTTCCACAGACTTCCTAACATACCCACACATTGACATTTGTAACCTACATGCATACAGGCCTTGTCATGGGTCCACAAAATAGGCAGTTATTGGAAAATGTTACAAAGTAGGAGAACAAAGTGTTAGCCCAGGCCATCTGCATGCATAGTGTGCACATCTCTGTCAAAGGTGCCACGAACAAGATGTATATGGACTAGGTGTGGCAGGATGCGGTGCATGACGAGAATGTTGTGGATTACCATAATATGGCTCTGCAACTGGTGCAGTTAAGGGTAATGGATATGACAGTGAGTGGGAGGAACATAACATTAAGTCTATGGTATGTTTTCAGGGGAGACTGAATATGAGACTAGAGAGCCGAAAAAGATTAGGTAACAAAAATGAAATAAAGAAGAAATGGATAGCAAACTTGTTCAAGTTATTTAGGTAAAGCAATGTATTCATTCTTTTTCCAGTCCAATACCCACTTCATCCATTTCAGTTTCTTGTGTGTGGTAGACCCTTTACTGACATTTAACAAGTGTATCACAGTAAATGAATATTTTATGAGATACTAGTTCATCATAGATGGGAAACATCCACAAATCCAAATACTTTGTATGCCAGTGGTGCAGTTTAGAAGCTCTCCAATTGTTGAACAGCATGTCTTAGATAGATAAATAGATAGATAGATAGATAGATAGATGATAGATAGATAGATAGATAGATAGATAGATAGATAGATAGATAGATAGATAGATAGACAGACACACAGATAGATAGATAGATAGATAGACAGATAGATAGATAGATAGATAGATAGATAGATAGATAGATAGATAGATAGATAGATAGATAGATAGATAGATAGATTTTCTCTTCTAACTATGGAATCCTCTGACCAAAGAAAATGATCAAGTAAATGAAACAATTTTAGTTGTATTAATAGAGGAGACACTTTCCCTTTAATTGAAACTGAAAACCATTATTCAATTATTTATTTTTTTAAGCAAAGCATTAAATTGACATGTCTTTTTGTGTCCAGTTTAGGTTCTAAACCAATATCATGTAATATAATTGTGTATTCATTTTAGCTCTCAAACTCTGGAAAGTCTCCTCCTCAATCATAAAACAGTCACTTTTATCTCTCCTTCTGCAAAGATCTCAAAATCATCTAGGACACATGGCCAAATATAAGTGCTACAAAGATAATACCACTCCTAAAGAGCATACATTATACATTCCTTTCAGTTCCCCATGCATACTTAATACAGCATACACACATATATTCTTCCATCATTTAGAACTTCAAAGTACATGCAACAGATTAATTTGCCATTTCATAAAGTTTTAGTGCATGTATGAGCATATATTAGATATAGATATAGATATAGATATACATTTACATATACATAGACATACACATATACATATGAATATATGGGTCGGATTCACTTTAGAAGATAGACCATATGATTAACTTTCCAAAATGTCAAAGCATTTGTATGGAGATGACAGTACAGTGGGGATCAGGGGAATATACCCTTTTCCTATCTGTAGTGCTATCTCGGAGTTGGTAAATATAATCTGCAGGAGATGTGGGGGCATCTGTGAGTTTAGGATTTACTGTAGAAAGTCTAACACAGGTTATGTCACAGCATGATAGAACAACGAGTCCTCCAAGTAATGAGTAACTGGTGGAGCAGGAAGCATCTGAAGAAGAAATATGGCCACGGGGAAGAAAAAGAGGTTTAATATAGCGCAATATCTATGCAAAGGAGAAAGCAAAACTAATCAATACAAAGAAAGCAGAATCAAAGATGTTTGAAGAGAAATACAGGCAAATCCAGATATAGAAAATTTCACAATGCAAAAAAAAAAGAATAAGAAAACAAAGGGAAAAGTAGAAAAGAGGATTAGTAATGGAGAAGTTAAAGAAATAGAAACTGAGGTTATGGATTACCTGCAAAGTGAGGGATTTAGTGTAGAAAATACAACTCTGATAATGTCACAGCATGATGGAACAATGAGTCCCAAATTAAGGAGAAACATGTGAAACTGGAAACATCTAATGACTTGCCATATGGAGATACTCTGCTGGATTTGCACAGTAAGGGAAAGAGCAGGAAACGGTGGCAACTTTGATGTAGTTAATGTTGTGGAATGATAGGCCATATTGAAGAGCAATGGATGATGCAAGATGCAGCTGAAGAGCATATGTCACAGGAAGATGTTCTGGAACTTTCTGTAGAATGAAGCAAAAGAGAAGGAATGATCAACACAGCTAAAATGGCTAATAAGTTATTAGATATAAAAGTAAGCACTTTCATGCAAAAGCGCTTCTTTAGACTGTGGTCATCCCTACACAGAAACTGGGACAGTAAGTACAAGTTGCTAAATATACCAAATTTGTACTTTTACAATCAACATAAAACATGAATTCATATGTAATGTTAGTGGTCGGGTGTATAAAATATGAAACATTAGAAATGAAGGGGCAGGCTTTATAATTACGACAGTGGTGCGCACCAACTCTTACCTAAATTTTGTTGCTTTAAAGAGGAAAACATTATTTTCCCACACCATCTCTAACAAAGTACAAATTAAAGAAATCTTGTCATTAGTATATTTGCTATTATGATGTAGAAAAAAACTAATTGCATCTAAACCATAACCATTAGGGATAACAGTAAACAAAGAGGTTATATCAATTGTAGCTATCAAAAGATCGGAGCAGTCACTCAACTCTCTAGTAGTTACATAACGTTTGTTAAGAAAATGCTCTGTGTCTCTTAAGACAGCTGGTGCATGTTTAAGAATAGGCTTCAGCTTATCCTCCACGTAAATGGATATTGTCTCAACTAACCAGTCCTGTCCAGCAACAATAGGTCTTTTTACATCAAAAGAAAGGGAGGCCTTACTTTTCTATGATAGAAAAATAAAGCAACGAAATTCTGATTGTCCAAGGATTGGCTTTATTTAGTAATGTAAATGATATATGTAACAGCATTAAGAAAAACTGACCGTTTATATTGGCCAATGAAATTATAAGTAAGCTTGTCAGAGCTAGACCTCCACTCCATTTTAGAAATGTAAAGAGTTTGAAACAGAAGCTTTGTTTTAAAGGTAACGCTATAACCGAGCCTCATGCTACATCAGTAAGTGTTGGTACGCACTCCAGTCGTAATTGCAAAGCCTGCCCCTTCTTTTCGAATGTTTCGTATTTTATACACCTGACCACTAACATTGAGTATGAATTCATGTTTTATGCTGATTGTAAAAGTATGACTTTGGTATATTTAGTTACTTGTACATACTGTCCCAGCTTCTATGTAGGAATGACCACTCGTAGCTTGAAGGAGAGGGTCTTGGTGCACATTGGAGATATTGGGAGAAATGTTAGCAGGAATGCTTTAAACTAGCATATTAGAATGCATGCTGACCACTGTTTTCTTTTTAAAGTAATCCAGTTAACTGCAAAAAATATTAAGAGGAGATGATTTGGTTAATAAAACTGGAGTCAATGAAATAAAGTGCATTATTACCTTGCAAGCAGACCGGAACTAGGATTTAAATGAAAATATGTCCCTTGGACCTTATTTAAAGGGACGCAAGATTAAGCATTGATTTGTTGTCAAGGTAATTAATTGGATTTGTTGTTAGCTGTTTTCACTATGTGTGTCATTAGTTGGTTTTAGATTTCACAATAATATTTAAGGTTGTTTTATGAGTTGTTGGAACATTCTGAAGAAGTGCTTACACACGAAAGCATTTACTCTAGTATCTAATACATTATTATTCATTTTAGCCATGCTGGTCATTCCTTCTCTTTTACTTCAATTTGTTCCTTTTGTTGGAAGACCTTTGGTTACAGTGGAATTTTATTTTATTTTATTTTACTTTACTTTCTGTAGAATGCCTGAGGAAACGGAGAACAAAAAATGTGTCCTTAGTTTAGAAGAAAATGATCTGTGGGAAGTGCTGCTTGATTTCATAGAAATGAATAGACATATTAAGATTGATGGAAGAAATAGATTACAGAAAGTCAATAAGACCCAAAATGTTAGAAGTGTGATAAAACAAATGAGCGTATTAATCAAGACTGTTAATATAAATTAATGTGATATAACAGAAGTAAATAAGATATATCACTGTGTAGTTAAATTAATAACAAATGAAGTCTTACCAAAAAAACACAGGACAATAAGCGAAAAGAAGGGAAGAAACCATGATGCTGTCATGGAAGTATCAAAGAGAGAAACCTATAAGCCAAGTAAGACAATAAGTGTTGCTGTTATAAGAGTATAGAAGAGGGAACAGTTCAATGAAAATACTTAGAAAGATAGACATGCTAAAAGCAACACACAATATCTGAACAGACCAGTATCTATCATACACTATTGCAAAGAATAAACTTAAGATATCCGGACAGTTAGAAAAACTTAGAAGACGTGTGGATAATTATAAAGTAAAAGTGCAAAATAAGCAGTTCATTGATGACCCAAAATATTTGTAAAGAACTTAGGAACAAAGCAAAAGGAATACAGACGCCACCAAGAAAGAAGAAATCGACACATTTTGGAGAAATATCTATGAAGGCCATGTGGATCATAACGAAGATGCTGAATGGATAGAGGAAGTAAAACAAACACTAACAAATCCATATGTACAGGACGTTAAATGCGATTAAGTAACTGCCAGAGAAATTGAAACAAAAGTAAGAAAAGCTCCTCCTTGGAAAAACACAGGCCCAGATGTAATACCTAACTTCTGGCTAAAAGTATTAACATGTTTACATGAAGATTTACGCTGAAGTAAGAACCACTCACATGCACATCCTGAACATATACCAACCTGCTTAACAAGAGGAAAAACAATACTACTATAGACTAATAACTTGCCTATATGCTGGAATTGATGCCAACAAAGTTTATAGTCATTTAGAAGAAAACTCAATCATGGCAATAGAACAAAAGGGTAACAAAAAAAGGCATGTGGAACAGAGGATCATTTGTTTTTAAATAATGTTATAAGGGAGAATTGGATAAAAGACTGACTATAGATGTATAACAGACGGTTAAACCTGCATTGCTCAATTACATTAGAGTGACCATAAAACAATTCCAAACCACTTTACAGCTAAGCCAAGTTATCCAACAGATAAAAATTCAAAGGGAGATATTCCAGGGTGACTCTGTCACAGTTGTTATTTTGTCTTGCCGTTAACCCATTAAGCTGTCTAATTAACAGATTATGTCAGGGCTAGAATTTCACTTCTGGAAAACAGCAGCATATAAATAATTTTCATCTTCCTTTTGTTGATTTTAAACTGTATAGTTCATTAGATGAGGTGTGAAAAGCACAACTGCAAGTGTTTATAACTTTCTCAGATGATATAAGAATGTAATTTGATCTTAATAAATATGCAAAAGCAATATTTAAAGAAGGAAAGTGCAGCACTGAAAAACTATCAGTCTGAGAGTGGAATGTGATATAAAGAAACTTGAGCAGGAGGGAGTGTATACATATTTAGGAACTGATGAAGGATTGACAATAAAACATGAAAAAATGTGTGCAAAGCTCAGTAAGGAATATTTTAGAAAGACTAAAATTAATATTGAAAACAGCCCTAACATCTAAGAACAAAGTCCAAGTTATAAACCAATTCGCTCTTCATGTTGTAACTTGTAGGTTTGTGTTGATTCACTGGCCCCAAAAGGTATTGGATCAGTTTGATAGGAAAACAAGAAAAATGCTTCATGCTGATCAAATGACATATAAAAATCAGTTTATACCAAGATTATACATTCCTGTTTGTGATGGAGGTGTGGGCCTTCTTGAACTGGATTACTTGAATAGATCTGCAGTCATAGGACTGCTTACATATCTACCTCACCAGATCCAAACATAACAAACATTTTAAAATATGAGGAGAATAAGTCTAAGATGACTTCCCTGCTTAGTTTAGCAGACGCATACTGGATTCAAGTGGGAAAGGAAATCCAACCAGAGGTGGAAAACATCAGGCAACAAATGAATGTGCCAAAAAACAAAAGAAAAGTAGAAGGAGACGTGTCAGATGAGAAGGCAAGTAATGCAGAAAAGTCGTAAATATAGTTGCAAGTACAGAAACTCCTTGGGAAACCTTGTGTTGATTAGGATCTGACACAGGAATGGTTAAGGAGAGGTGAATTTTAATGAAATGATGAAAGATTAACATTGGCAGCCCAGGATAGTGGACTACTTACACAGTGGTTTATAGAGTCCAGTAAGCATGTGGCAGAAATAGATAAATGCAGGTTCTGTAAAACATAACTGGGGGCAGTTGCACATCTGTTTTCTGGGTGTGATACACCAATGGCAATGGCTTGTGTACTGAAAGGCATAAAGTGGCAAGACTGTTGCATTGGTAATTCTACAAACATTACAATACTGAAGTAGGTGAGAAGCATTGGAAACATGAACCACAAAATGCTATAGAGAATGATGAATATTAATTATTTATTTAACATTTGTTTACTGGGAAAAATCCGACTGGGACAAAACTGATGTTCAGCAGAGGCCTGGGGAGAAATGCTCCAGATGTATGTCTGGAATTTGGGAGGAAAGTGGAGCATCAGTCAGAAACCCAAATAAATGCAGGGAGGTTATGCAGACTCAGCACAGAAGGCATGCCAGCCAGGAATCGAACTGGAGAACCTCTTTCTGAGAGGTGACAACTCTAACTGCTACACCACTGTGCCACTCTGTCATGTCACCATTACCAACAGTTCAGAAAATAGATGTTAGAAAACCAGATATAGGAGACCATGAAAATAAAAGAAAAGTAGCTTTATCGATGAAATTTCTGCACCAAGTGATTACAGTGTCTTATGAAAAGAAAGAGGTAAAGGTATAAATACTAGATTTGCATGCAAGAATGAGGACACTGTGGAAGTAGGATACCTAGACTAGTAGTAGAGGCAATGGGTCTCATAAAAAAGAATTTACAGACATATTTGGATATGCTGCCATTACATGACACAACATATGAATTGCAGGAGCCAGTTCTGGGAACATTGCATGTGATGTGAAGTATACTTTAGGCTAACATCAAAGATTGAAAGTATACTAATTTCACAAACTTTAATAATATTTTGACTTCAGAATAAAGTCCATTCCCACAATGGTATTAGAAACCCAAAAAACTTGGAGAAATTAAAGCAGAATAAATCATATACATATCAGTACAGGTTACTGATGGACTGGATTTTGTCTCTTACTTTATCTTTAGTTGTATTGATTTTGTCTGTTATTTTATGTTTAGTTGCAAGAGACTAGTTTTACTTGTCCTCATAAATAAACCACATCTAAAACTGAGAAAGTTGTCTACCTGGACTGTTGTATTACTGTAAGCACTGCAGATTGTATTACTGCAAGTAACACAGAATGTTACACTGGTGGACAGAAAAAAAATGTTTTGCTAAAACTACAAACTGTTATTTCCCCCAAGAGTGCTGCAACTAAATTATTTTTTCCACACTCAGAAAGGAATGCAGCCTTCCTGATTGAAATCAACAAAAATAATACTTATAGACTGGAAAACATATGTGAAATAGGGACTCTTCCAAGACAGTTTGAGAAGTATAAGAGCACTTGTGATCATGCATGAATTTGCTCCGGCAATGGGGTTCCATAATAACATACACACTGATGGGCATTATTGATTTCTTACAGACTGACCATAAGTCTTCTGAACAACAAGTTGCTTAAGTAGGACATTTGGTGTTGTTAGCTGAAAACATAACCCCAAGTTATATTTGTGTACATCAGAAGCAAATATCAGACATTCACTTGAGTATGCTGTTGGGCCTGTAAACAAGACACAGACCCCCTGATTCAGCAAGCTCTGCGTGGTGTGCAGGACTAGTGCAGGAGCTCCAGCAGACAATATGTCTGCCGTGTGATCCAGGAATAAGCTGCAGGAACGTGCACGAGCGCTCCTGCACTAGTCCTGCACTGACTTAGCTCCTATATGTAAATTACCTCATTTGCAGGTGAAATCCATGCAAATGAGGTGAATTAGTGATCCAGGAAGCTGGCAACCAGCCATGCAGGACTAGTGTAATCTGTAGAAATGTACTTGGTTAGTAACCGAGTACATTTCTGCAAACTACAAAACGGATTCATGACAGCTCCAAATAAAGGGTGGCTATTATGTTGAAAGCATGCCAATGGTCAAATATATGGCTAAGCTAAGCGGTGCTAAGGTACAGTTAAATGTATGGGTGCTTACATCATGTAGGCTTTGCTTACCAGTGCGCAAATCTGCTTAGCTGTTATATTGCATCAATGTTGACACCTGCTAAGCATGGTGTTCTCACCACCCAGTCTGATAGCATAGCAGGGTAATGACATCTGTAATAAGTGTATGTATTGCCATGTACAATACATGTGTCTATGTGCTGTCATTACAGTAGCAAGGGGTGAGAGTGCCATGTCTGGGACACACAAGTATATGAGACCTGTACAGCACTGTTATCCATGTGAATATGTTACATACAGGAGTAGTAACCCAGGGTATGTGCTGTCACACTGGCATGTACTGTATCATGGCAGTACACTGGCATGTAGTGTATCATGGCAGTACTACTGTTGGAAGTGCTTTCCCAGGCAAGATTAAAGTGCTAAATGTAGTACTGACAACAAGCACACTCACAGGCATAGCTGGACTCTGAGGCCTCCCTTTTATGTTCCTGGTGTGTGAGCTGTGTCACAGTATGTATCCCCTACTGGATAATGACCCGACATGTGGAATGTAACTGTAGACTACCGTCTTGGGCTTCCAACATGTAGTAATGGCATACATATTGTTGTCAAATGTCTATCTGCCGACACATTCATCCTAGTGTATAGCTACTTGCCAAGCTGATGGCTGTCAGCCCCTGTACAGATGTGCAGATTGCAGGTATCCTGCTGGGATATGTACAGGCAACCTATTCTTGATTGACACTGACATGACTGCCCAGCTGTGTAATAATTGGCACTTATAGGAGACAACACCCTGTACACACCACATGACACGGGTACCTCCACTACACTACCACAGTCAACAGAACATGCTTGCGTACAGGTCTCCATCACAGACACTAACCATGTGTTGTAATACATGTTGCATACATGTCAACTGGATCACCTCAGTGGCCATGTGCAGGAGGCACCTGGAGGATTGGCTGATGCATGTCATTTTCACCCTGAGGGTCACCACAGATTACCTGCTGCCACCCGGCAGGTGGCAGGTTACCACTGTACACACATCCCCTACATAACCCATCTCTCCCTGGACAATAGCTAGGTACACAGTTATGACCACCTGCAGCAATGCACCCTAGTTCTGGCACATGTGTACATGTGCATTACTGAGGATAGCAGTGTCTGTGTATTAGTACACCTGTAGTTGGGAATTCCATGAGGGCCTTCACAACCACCCCAACACCCATTGCCATTATCAGTTGTGGCTGCTGTTATATCAGACATTACATGTACCCTGTTATGCTCCTTTCCCTACCGGCTACATGAGCCTTGCAGTACCAGCACAACAGTGTTGTACAAATGGGTCAATAGGCATGGGATACCTATTGAGTTCTGGCAAGTGTGTGTATGTGTGCATGCCTATATATCTGTAGGGTACAGCATTCCAAGGCCACATACTCCTATTATAATATGCATTGCCATACAGTAGTATAGATAGTGTTGCTGCCCATAGGTGAAGCATGACAATGCAACACCCAACTATGCCTGTGGCATGTGCATTAGATGCATATCCCTGTAGTACCACTGTTGTGATATACAATGGGTTGTATCGCAGTCATGGGCAATGTGTGATGGTGGGTATGTCAGAGTGTCATCATGAGTTCCAGGGAGTACAATATCCACTGGGAAATGTGGGTGCTGTGTACACTGTTATTACACCATGGTACACCCGGTATATGTCCCGTGTACCACTTTATGGTGACCACTGCCATCAACCATACAGATAACTGATACCACAATCCAACCCAGTTATGCATGTGTTGTGTGCAGCCTGCCTGTAACACATTGGACACACGGACAAGTAGTTAGCAATGATAGGCCCAGGTCTCTCAGATGTGAGTCTGCCTGTTATGTGTCTGTTAATGTGGATATGATGGTATGGCACACTATGTATTTTCCATATACAACCATTACATCCCCCATTACCATACTGTACATGTCTGGGAATGTTCTGCATGTGACATGTAGCCTGGAACACACCTCACCCTAAACACTGTATGGTGTGTGCAATGAAAGCCACACAGTTCAGTAGCACTACATACCTAGGTAGGGGTCTAGTCCCAGTGCTGCCAAGTAAAGTGTGCATGTATGTGGATGGGTCTACATCATGTTGCAGATTATACATGTCCCAGTGGGTCATCTGTCCATGTGGCACAGGCAATAACTGTTATACAAACCTGTGACATGTGTTCAACTGTATCCCAGATATGTCAAAGCCATGGTGTCAACACAGTGCCATACCCCTTGTGGAATATGACTGCAGACCATCTTCCTGCTAACACATGTACACCTACAACAGAAATGTATAACATTATGAAGACCACAATCAACCAGTGTTACTAACAGCTATAATGCATTATTGCTGGATGGCTGCACTACTTGACATGTATGCATTAAACATTACTCCTGACAACATGTTACACTGCAGTACATTGGTACACTGTAGTACAGTCACTGTGTGCATCAGAACCATATTAGCCTGTCCCTCCATCAATGTTATGGATGACAGGGATGTGGCACAGGTATCATATGCACAGGGTGTGTTGTTGGTTTACCAGAGGCCGAGGGGTTTCCATACATTTGACACCATATATGTGCATGAGGGGTGTAATGAGTTGAACTGGGTGTGGTGATGTGGTGTGTGTAGGTATGGGGTTGCCCTAGGTGTGTTTGTATAGTGTGTGTGTGTATGCATGCGCACAGTTCTGCCATGTGGCTGCCCTATAAAGGTGTTTATGGACAGCTGCAGACCATACCTGGCAGAGTGTGCAGTTTACCATCTCTGGCCATGGACAAGCTGACTGTGCCTGCCAGGTGCTCCATGGACACATCCAGGTACATTCCTCCCCTGATAATGACAGATATCAGCTGAAACCAGTTCCCTCCTGAGACTGGCCAAGGACCATGTGCTTGGGCCTGCTGTGGTGTGGTGTGGACAGCACCCCCCCTGCAGTGCTGGGGCTGGTACTGCCACTACGGGAGCACCTTGGTGTCCTAGCATGTCCACATTGATCACCAGCTGGTGGTGTTGCTGGCGTACATCTACGCTTTAGCCAGGGGCAAGATGACCAGCAGCCCTACCATGAGCACCCAGGGACATCTGCCTATGTGGTGCCCTGCCAGACATCTGGCTATACCTGCTGTGACCAGACACAGTAGGCATGGATACCACACTCTCCTGTGCACTGCCACCAACTGCCAACTGTCCCTCCGCTATGGCCACTGGTGATGGGGTATGTATAGGCACTGAAACTTTGTGTGGGGTTCAGGTCGCTAAGAGGTGAATGTCAAATGATGGCACTGTTTTGGCTCCTGACAACCCCACCTGTGCCTCAACAGTACTATCATCATCTTGCATGCAGGAGGGACCCTGACCCACCTCGCCACCTGTGGGGGAAAACAAAAAATGCACTTTAAGACCTGTACAGCATTGTATAACAGTACACACACACACACACACACACACACACACACACACACACACACACACACACACACACACACACACATTCCACCTTAATACCTACTTGTCCGTGAATTTACAGCAGTCGCACATTTATTCCCATAAGTTCTCCATCCTGCATCACACTTGATAACATACATTCGTTAATACCACTCATTAACGTATTATTCCTCTAAATTCCTAGACAATTGATCACAATACAAGACCTGTTACTCCATTACCTCCTTGACCTGAGTGGAATAGGTTTTACATGGCCTTACTGCTGTCATTCAGTGTTCACCCTGTGTATGTCCAGAAATCGTAAGCATGGCCCCTATAATTGAAGGGCTACTACATTCACTCCATAATGTCATGCACTGGAGTATCATGTGTAAGTATTGCTCAGTACATGCCAGATATGCTGTTCAATCAGCCTATAATGTGACAACTGTAATATATGGATACACTCCCTGGTGTTGTCTAGTAATTCCCCAATGCATCTGTAGTGCTGCATGTGTGGGTTGTTGGTCACCTGTCTGCTGAATGCAATATTAAGGGTATACCTGTTCTCTACTTTCCCTACCAATGCATTTTCCATGCTACAGACCTTATTATACTATCAGCTGTCCTGTGATTACCTATCAGACAAGTATTCCTGGTGTGTCATGTGTCAGTCCATGTCCATGTACTGCATGATTCCAAAGGGAAGTACTGCCATATGAACAGCCCCACAATCACACATGTGCATACATGGACACCCTAACAAACACACACACATCCTACATGCAAAAACCTCCCTCCACTTCACCAGAGTGAACCTACAGACAAAATAACCCCCCCCACACACACACACATACAGGTGAGGTTACACAAAGATAGTCCACACAGTCCTCCCATTAACCACGTCAACATGCATAACATATGGTACACAACAACATTTAGTGCAGCTGTAGTCAATCCATGCTAACAACAGTATACATGTGGCTGATGCATGGGCTGTGTTACTAGGTGATGCTCCTTCCCCTGGATACCACTGCATCCATGTACACAGTATTGCTGTGCACCTGTTCTGCACCCTGCCATGTACTGTGCACCAAACCTCACAAGTGTGCAACCCATTGCCGAATGTGTAGTACTGTGTCAGTTATGTCAGCTCTAATGCTCACAGCCCCTATGTTTTTCAGCAACACATACCTGGAATGATATGTGGACAGATGTCATTTGCGAATGCCTGATGTCTGGTTTACAGATCTCAACTTCAGAGGACCATGTATGACCAATCCAATACTATTACACTGACAACCATCAGACCATACCTTGGCTATGGAGAGTGTACACACCTTTACTGATATGATGCACCCTTCCTTGATCTGCCATGGGGCAACATCACTGCATATATTAACAGTACATGAGCCTATGTGATATATGTCCTGTACATTTAAATGCAGTGTCTACAAAATGTGTTAGGTGTGCAGATGTAGACTGTGACGGATATACTCTGTGTGTCCATATGTGTGCACACCCTTAGCATGATGGTTTGTTGCACCTATTGTTATGGGTACTACAGCAGTCACTATTCCTGGCAGGGGTATACTAGCATGGGCCATCTGCATTTGCCAGTGTATAGTCAGTCTGCCCTACACATGTCCCCCAAATCTGCATGATTGCAAAGGTTAATCATGTGCACATCCCTTGGTGTTCACATACTGCCATCACTATTGCTGTGGGGGTAGGGTTATGTCTGCCACTGTTCCAGAACCTGACTGTGTGCAGATACAGCCATTCTTAGCATCCTTAGCATCCATGCTGCAGTGCACTGGTGTGTCATGCTGACAACCTTTCCCCACATTCAGCCTGTTTGCAGATGCTTGACAAGTGTGGCCTACACATGTGTCAGTTTGCAGTGTCCCATACACTGAACACCATGTGTTACAGCCTAGTCCCAGCTAATAATGTGGACCACAGTTCATAGGTTCATAAATTCATAGTACTAAACTAACTGCCCTTGCGAGCCATTGTAAGCCTAGCCAATTATCCCTTGTGAGACTCAAACCCTGCACCTTGTGTTTGTAAGCAAACACCTTAATCATTAGGCCACCCAGTAATACGTTATGCCATGGTGTACATCTGTAACAGTTGCCATTGTAATACTGGTATATACACTGCTGTTATACTGTATAAGGATGATGTTTCACACATATCCCTACTGTAGGCCATGTTTCCCAACATTGTGTTAATCCCTGTGGACACATTTCGCAATGACAGGATGTTAGTCATGTTGCAGTTGTCTGACATACCCTTCCAATAACCCTTCATGGTCACCACTGTGATGCAGTGCATTTAACAGCAACAATATGTGAACAAGTACAGCATGCATTATGGGTCGGTGTGTTAGATGTGTGCATGGAATATACCATAGCCATTACATGCCCAGTGTATTGGCAAGCATCAACATAAATCATACTCACCAGCTACAGGCTCCTGCCTTGTTGGTATACTGGAGGGACCTACATATGAGTGTGAGAGATGTGAAGTCAGAGGCCACAGCTGCGGCATTGCTACAGGGTGGGTGCAGCATTACAGTACATCAACAGTACAAGACCACAGTACTAACACTTATGCACATCTGTTTATTACTACTATGCAGCAACAAACTATATATGACATGTCAGAGATGCATGATCTACCTGTACAGATGTGGATGCATATGCAACAGTGGTCTATTGATGTGCCCTGTGGCCTTACCTGCAGGCTCCTCAGCTGGTGTGTGGGTAGCACCCACTTCCACAATGGTGTCTGGCAGTTGTTGGCTGTGCAGATGGGCAAGTGCCATGAGGCTGGCGAGGACCTCCTCAACATGTGTCAGGCTGGATGGATGGCATGACCCCCCCTTGTTGCGAGATGATCCCCCCAGACTGCAGCAGCACACCGACGGGCATTGTGAAGCAGGTCAGAACAATGATGCCGGACCTGCTCATAACTGCAGTTATACAGTCCACCATCACTGACCCTGTGGACTAGGTTGTTCCACAGGGTGGTCCACTCCTACTTCTCATGGGTGGCTCAGCCAAACAGGACAGGGTAGTGCTGGATGAGTGCAGCACTATGGCATTTTCAGTCACTGAATAAGCAGGTAGGTGTACATGTGACATCTTGCCAGAAAGACATAAAGATGGGAACAGGTCTGAGCAAATCATACAGCAAAGTTACCATAGTTCTTATCCACATCTCTGTCAACCCCCTACCATATCAGTGACAACAAACTTTTCACACAACTCAATATGTATGGCTACAGCTTACCTACCAGTGGGACATATATTGTATTGTACCACACTTTGTGCTATGTGTTTGTAGCCATGTTCCCTGTGTTGACACTATCATTGCTGGCCTGTTGTGGATTATTCACCTGCATGCCATTGTCAGGGCCACTATGGTTCCATATATGCATGTGGTATGCTTGCTATGTGATTGCTGCACATCTGTCATTCTGTGTTATTGGGGATATCTATGCATGTTGTTGGACATGTTCTGGGATTGTGTAGACTATTACTACCCACATATGTTCTATAACAGTGACACAATAGCATGTTTAGGGAATACTCGCCAGCAGAACCACCTCTCCAACCTAATCTGGCTATGTTACAAGGCCACATCACATGTGGGACCCACCCTGGGGCCTCCTCATGTACTGGTCCAGCATTACCTTCAGGTGGAACCACCTCAGGAGATGTTTCCCCTCCCCAGGGGAACACACAGACATGATCCTGTTACCCAAGATCAGGTCCAGGGTCTGTTCCATAGCAGGCTCCCCAGACACATGTGGAATGTGCTACAACACCTTGAGGCACCCAGTACACATTCAAAGGGTACACATGCTCCTTCTGTTCAGCCTCCAGGCCAGGCACCTTCAGGGCTGTGGACTGCCATTGTGAATAGCAATGGGTGGGAGGCTTGTTCCCATTGTTTCCATATGGGGGGCCCATAGGGCTTCCACATCATAGACCACACACACCATGCAGGGTGTTTACCTACTACATGTGTCATATACCACCCCTTTAGGCTGTCCTCTATATCTACCACGCCGGACCACCTCCACAAATATACCTGCCATACTTCACCATATTCCCATTCCCTACTTCATACAGAAGGGCAATGTGGTCCCAACAAGTGGTTTACATGTGACATACCTATCCATGTTGCACACACTTACAGCTGTATATATCTGTGTGTATTGCAATGTGTGCTGTTCCCTCGCACATAGCATAAAGCACTGTGGTGGTAATATGGGGGACATGTATTTATATACATATATGTGTGTGTGTGTGTGTGTGTGTGTGTGTGTGTGTGTGTGTGTGTGTGTGTGTGTGTGTGTGTGTGTGTATATATATATATATATATATATATATATATATATATATATATATATATATATATATATATATATATATATATATATATATATATATATATATATATATATATATATATAGATATGAGCATATAGATATATATCTATATATGTGCAGATATATATGATGATGTATGTATCTGTTTATACACACACACACACACACACACACACACACACACACACACACATATATATATATATATATATATATATATATATATATATATATATATATATGGGTATATGTATATCTGTTATTCATGATACATACATATATATATATATATATATATATATATATATATATATATATATATATATATATATATATGTATATAGGTTCATAGGTTCATACTAGGCTATCTGCCCTAGGGCATTTATAAGCCTAGCCAGAGTGGGTTTGGCTTTCGTCACCCATTTTAAATTAATTTTGTTATTCCCTTTTTCGAGGTTAGTATACTGTGCTTCTGTCTAACAGTGACACAGAAGTGATACCCGGGGTAAACCTACGATCTCCCATCCACTCATCAAGATTCCTTCTGAAGAGAGTCAATGAGGGACTCTGCCTAACCTGAACTGGGATTTTATTCCAGAGTGAAGGGAGCCTATGGGTTATGAATCTGTCCCTCCAGCATGTCCTATCTATTTCAGTGCTGAGGTTCAAGTCTCTCGAGCGCGTAGCTCGATGGGATTTGGATTTTCTGAGGTGCAGCATGTCCATTAATTCTGGGTTGGACATGGCTTTATACATCAGGCACAGATCGCCTCTGAGCAGGCGGTACGCCACTGAGTAGAGCTGGAGTTTCTTTAACCGGGCAGCATATGGCATCTGTTTGAGCCCTTTGATCCTCTTGGTGAGGTACTTTTGGGGTCTTTCCAGTTGTGTCAGGTGTCTGGTACGGTACATCTCAAAAGGGGCATTGTACTCATTTATGGGCCTGATGAGGGATGAGTAAAGAGGCATGATGACCTCCCCTGATCTAGATGTGAATCCCTTCATGATTAGGTGGGCTATATAAAATGTTCTTCTAATCACTTTGGCCACATGGTTGTCAAATGAGAGATTGCTATCAACGTGAGTCCCCAGGTCCCTAATTACTTCTTCTGTACTTAATGGATTACTACCTATGTGGTAATTTGTGGGCACTTTGTTTTTGCCAAAGGGAATGACTATACACTTTTTGGCGTTTAGCTTGAGGCCATGGCTCTGGCACCAGTTGTTTGTTTCTATGAGGCCCTTTTGGAGGATGCTTGTGTCAGCTGGTGAGTCAATTATGGTGCCCAGTTTGCAGTCATCTGCAAACTTGGTCAGCCACAGTCTTTCCGTGTTGGCCTGTACCTCCAAGAAATATATACCGAACAAGAGAGGTCCCAGGACTGAGCCTTCTGGGATGCCACTTGTAACTGGTTTGGAGTCTGACATGGCTCCAGCAATTCTAACCATGTGGGATCTGTCCTTGAGCCAGTTTGCAACCCATCTAGTGACATAGGGTTTTATATTTAAGCTGGTGAGTTTATCTATAATGCTCGAGTGGGGTATTGTATCGAAGGCTTTTGCGAGGTACAGGTAGGCTGTGTGTTCCACCTTCCCCTCATCAATGGCCTTGGTGACTGTTTCAAAGAAATCAGCCAGGTTTAAGAGACAAGATCTGCCCTTAACAAAGCCGAACTGGGTAGGATCCAGTGTCTGTAGGTCCACAATATCTTTATTGATGAGGTCCATGATGATCCTTTCCATAGCTTTGCAGACCTAGCTAGTCAGGCTTATGGGGGCGATAGTTTCCAGGATCCATTGAGGCACCACCTTTGTGGAGAGGGACCACTGTTTCTGTACACCATTCTTTGGGTACATATCCTGTAGTAAGGCTGAGATTGAACAGTAGTTTTATGTTTGGGTTTGGCTCTTCTTGGAGTTCATGTTGGATGCAGCCCGGGACACTGTCTGGTCCCATTGATGCTGTGTTCTTTGCTTTGGAAAGGGCAGCTCTTACCTGAGCATATGAGATGTCAGGGGGGCAGCACTCTGCTGGGATGGATATTTGCCCTTTTTGTGGGGATGGGGGGGGGGGGAGTTTGTGCTGAACCTGTCCGCTAGGATGTTGGCAATGTCTGTGGTTTCGATGTATTTTTTGTCATTTTGGACTAATTCTGAGCATATCTGGGAATTCCCACCCAGGTTCCTAACATAAATAAAGAAAGCCTTGTGATTATCCTTAGTGTTCTGTGCAATTTTTCTCTCAAAGCTGGCCTTAGATGATTTTATGAGTGCCCGTAGTTTTTTGCTAATAGTGATCAGAGATGCCTTCCCTTTTTGGGATTTTGCTCTATCATGTAGTAGCTTCCTCCTTCTATTGTATAGTTTGTTTATGGCTGGGTTCCACCAGACAGGACGTCTGCCTTTGGAGGATTGGGTCTTGGTTTTATTTGGGATTGCATGATCCATGCATTCCTGAAGGTGATCATAGAATGCGTTTATAAGGGATTCTGCGGTCTGGGCTGTATTTTCCACAGGCCCGGGGGCGTTGAAGGATTCCACCTCAGTTTTGAGGAGTGTGAAATTTGCTTTAGAGAAGTTTTTCACTGTGGTTTTCTGGGCAGGGGGTGGGGTCAGGATGTGAATATCCAGTGAGATTAGTTTATGGTCTGATCTTACCAGGGAGGGATACACTTCTGGTCTGGAGCATAGAGTCCCCATGTTGGTGATGATCAGGTCCAGTATGTTTTCCCCTCTTGTGGGAGTGGTAACAAGTTGTTCCATAGTATTTGAGTTTATAAATTCTAGGAACCTTTGGGCTAGGGTGTTGGAGCTAGAGTAATGCTCCCAGTCTATGTTTGAGTAGTTGAAGTCACCCAATATAATGGTGTTTGGAGAGACCTTCATATTTTCCAGTGTTCTCAGGAAGGCCGATTGGGGTTCCTGGGTTTGGGGGGGTGGTCTGTAGCAGGCTATAAACTGGAAGGCAGTTTTATCCACTGTTAGTTGCACATGGATAGTCTCTGATGCTTCGTGCTGTGCCACCAACCTGGAGGTGTGGGTACCTTTGACAAATATTGATACTCCCCCTCCTTTTGTGGTCTGGTCCAAGTTTTGGGGCCGAAAAGCATGGTATGAGGTATAACCTGGTAGTGCTCGGGTGCTCTCGGGAGCCTTGAACCAGGTTTCTGTTACTGCACAGATATCGATGTTCTCCATACTAAGGAGAGTTTCGAAGTGCATCTTGAGGTTTAGACTTCTGGCGTTGAGTAGCATTACTCTTAGTTTCTTATCCCTTGTGATACCTATGGAGGTGGGTTTGTCTTTTGAGCCTTGCCTAAAAAATGTTATATATATGTGTGTGTGTAGATATATACATATATATATATATATATATATATATATATATATATATATATATATATATATATATATATATATATATATATATATATATATATATATATATATATATATATATATATATATATATATATATATATATATGTGTGTGTACACATATACATACCTATACATGGGGTACATTCAGACATCAGGTCCACAATCTCAAAACTCCTTTCTTGCACAGATGCACTGTTCTGCCTTGCTATGACACAGACACAGGTGCCACATATGGACATAGCCTAACATTAGGGGGTATATAGGGCCAGATTGCAGGTAACCCTATTACACACCTATTGAATTTCAGCATGCTACAATACATGTTAACCTGAGTGTACTGCAAGTGGTGAGCTCTGAAACCCACGTGTCCATCATTATGACATTACTTCCACCACCAGCTATTGGCCACAGTAATATACATCCCTTCCATTACAAACCACACACTACATTGGCATACATCTTGTCAGTCTGTGCTGCTCTACACAGTTGACAGGTATGGCCTAGTACCAACAGGGACAGAATCTAATGTCCATAGCAGTTGGTCAGATGAAGATCATTACAACAGCAACACCTGATGGCACATGTATAAAATTCCACATCATCTCCCCCAGTATTATGGACCAAGTACTATAGTCAATTACATGCATATATTCTTCACATACCTGTTGTGATGATGAGGTCTGTTGTGAATAGTATCCTTGTAGGAGGTAATTTTATTTTTCACTCCTTAGCCTGCTTCCTTTGTTGCCTTTTTTGGTGTTGCTGTGATTCAGAATATGTTGTATGTTTTCTGTTTGTTTTCTCTTTCTCTTTCTTTCTCTGCATCTATCTCTCTCTCTCTCTCCAGTAAATTGATTGAGCTGCCGGAATAGATTGCAGCATGGGGTTTGTGGGTGATGCACATGATCAGGTGATGGCCTCTGCACCAATCAGTGTTCTCCACTTGCTACCTGCATTCAGCATGCTGTGTAGTACTTCCAATTATCACTGTCATGGCAACCCAACACTATAAATCCTTACATGATGTGGGCATGGTCCTTTTACCATTCCTGTATGGTGGGCATACTTCCTGTGTGTGGGCAGCAGTGTTACAGACAGCAGGTAGCAATACCTCTTACAAGAGGACTTGCACACTCAGGCGAGCTACATATTTCTATGAGGTTCAGAACAACAGACAGTGAGTGTTTGTACTGCTGTTGTATGCATTGTATAGCACCAGTGTTACAAGGTTTGTGTGTACATACTAGTTTAACATGGACTCCAGTCTGTCTGCATAGCTCTCAACTGTGTGCCTATCCACTTGATGGCCAGAGGTGTGCGTGTTATGTTTTGCCTGTCTACAGCACAGGTATTTGTCAGATATATCACTGGCTGTGTGTGTGTGCTGAGTGCTATCAGTATATGGCTACATCCGTTTTTGTTTCTGACTTCATATTCCTGACTAAGGGTATGTTGCAGACTATCCTGTAACACCAGTGACTTGCTTAGTGTATGACAACACTATTTCACATATGGGCCTGTGTTCCAGCCTCTGTCCTCCACCTACATACCAGCCTTTGTCCCTATGACATGCTATTAGGCATTATGTAGTGGCCAGTGAGAATGCCATGCTGCCATTCATGCCATCATTCCACTGCTGTTGTGCCCCCACACATATTGTGGGGTTGGGTCCATATATGTGTGGGCTTCATCTGCACAATACATGTGTGCCCTTATGCAGTCCAGAGGCCAGTGTATGTAACAGTGGTATATGGCCCTGTATGTCAGTCTGTGGGGGAGATGCACCATAACTAACCTAGGCTGTTACAACATGTGAGAGGTATCAGGGGTAAGCTGCCTTAAGGTATCTGGATGTACATTATCATATAATTTACCTTGGGTAAATACAGGCCTACTGCTTCCTGCCAAACAGACTGTTCTGTTTGTCTTTGTGATTGTGATGGTTTCAGTTATGCCTTGTTATGTAACAGATACATCCCATTGTGTCAACCGAGGTCTTAAACCCCCTAGGGATTATGCACAGAGTGTAGATTGAGACTAATGGACTATACATCTGCATTACTTACTGTTGATTGATTGTTATCATGTGGCCCGGTCTGTCTTAACAGTTGTACTACTTATAGGCCTTGGCCTGGACACCAACATATGTAATGCTTTCCAGAATACTGTATTAATTTATCTGTTTGACAGTTGCATTAGTCTGTTTATATTTATTTCAGAGTTTAAACAGCTATATGACATGGCATATACAACTGTAATAATACACAAATAAAGCTTTCTCATGTATGCAAGCCTGTGTGTGCTGTTATATCCTTTGACCTCTCTGTGGGTATATTTTGCAGGCAACAATTGTCTTTTGTATGGGTGACTCATACAGTGCCCATTTGGTAAGGTGGCAACTGTAGGCTTACTGGCTGTTCTGTATCGTGTGCACCATCCACATATGTATCTTCCTATACATATCTCTGTGTGTGCATGTGTAGTTACATATCTATCTATATATATATATATATATATATATATATATATATATATATATATATATCTATATATATCTATCTATATGTATCTGCATATATGTGTCTGTGTATATGTATCTTAGGAATGTTTATTGCTTCCACATTGTACATTCCCTATGGTAACAAGACTGTACTACATGATATGTTATTTATACCAGCATGACATCATACAGGTGGGATGGATTACTGTTAACATCTGGTGCCCATGTTGTGTCAGGTCCTGGTTATGGGATTTGCAACAGCTGGTATTGTATTACAGGGCAGACCTGTTTGGCTGTGGAGGGGAATATCAATATGTACAAAATGTGTGTTGCTTGGGCCCCCTCACCCCCATTAATGGTGCATGTGGTCATATATGTATTTGTTATGTTCTCTTTCATCTTTCATATCTATAAATATATATCTGTATATACATTTATGTATCTATCTATCTATATATATATATATATATATATATATATATATAGATAGATATATAGATATTTTATATATATATATATATATATATATATATATATATATATATATATATATATATATGTAGATATTTATTTTTATATATATATATATATATATATATATATATATATATATATATATATATACACACACACACACACACACACACACACACACACACACACACACACATATATATATATATACATATTATATATCTATTTAGATATAAATATATATATATATATATATATACACACACACACACACACACACACACACACACACACACACACACACACACACACACACACATCTACATGTATAAATATATTTTCTGTAATGTTGAATGACTGTGCTGGATATATTTGCAAAAACATCTGGGTTATGTATATCTGACGTGGCTTAGTGGTAAATCGCTATGGTGTACAGTGTCCTGGGTTCAATCCTCGCTGATGCTGTTTATTTTTCTGCTAGGCAGAACAAGGCCCGTTGGATACAGAGTGATTAAGGCATTTTTAAGCAAATGTAAGCAGGTTTGTGCGGAGGTAAGCAAAGCTAACTTCCAGTTACAGTTTCTTACACTCAGTTAGCTTCTAAATTGCTTAACCTGTGTAGGCATTGCTTACCCCATGCAAACAGGCTTAAACCCACTTACTGCTGCTTAAAAGTGCTTACTCCCGCTTACCTCTGTGCTAATTTCTTTAAAAGAAAAGAAAAAAGGGTTGATAGGAAAGTGGTGAAAAAGGGGCACAAAGAGGGAAAGACAGTAAGGAAAGTAGGTGTGTGTAGGAAGGGTGTAGTGAAGGTCCATAACTGGCCATTTCTTCTACAGCAACAGCTGTGCATATACACGGAATCTGGGCTAGATTTGGGCACTCAAACCCCTGAGAAAGGGGTGAGGACAACAATAATATGCTGTGAAGCCAGTCAGACCAGATTACATGTGTCCAGTGGACATGTGTGCAAAATGGACAGCTATGTATGGGGCAAGATTTTTTGCGGGGGAATAGAGTGCCCTTTTTTTTTCAGGTGAGAGTGAGATGTTGGGGTGGGATAGTTTGTATATTTGGGGTGGTAGGTTGCGTAGGTTAACAGACAATACAAACAAGATGCATACAGGGGTGGTATATGACACATGTGGGGGTAAACACCTTGATGAGGAGGGATGTTGGGAAATCGGAAGCCCACGAGCCACCTAGTGGAAATAGTGGGACTGAGGTCCCCACCTATGGACAGTCACCACTGCACCTTCACAGCCCCAAAGGTGGCTGTGCTGGGGGCTGAATCAGAGAGTCAGGCCTACCCTCTAGTTGCGACATGCAGCCCTTGAGCTGGCCTAGCAGATCTCCAAACTCCCAGTTGATCCCACTACGCACCATGACCTGGTGATGGGTGACAGGTTCCTTTCCACGCCTGCTCCGGAGGGGGAGAGCCCCATCCTCTGAGGTGGAGTGCAGGACCAATGGACAAGGAGGTCCCAGGTTGGGCCCCAGATATGCTGGTGCCCAGTGCCATGGCCAGCTGAGGTGGACAGGTGGGTCCGCTGCGACCTGCATTCCCATACATGCTATGATGTTTATGTTTTATCAACATATGTGGGTTAGTAAAAGTCAACACATTCCAAGATTATTACATGTATAAATAGATTATTACATGTATAAATATATTTTCTGTAATGTTGAATGACTGTGCTGGATATATTTGCAAAAATATCTGGGTTATGTATATCTGACATGGCTTAGTGGTAAATCGCTATGGTGTACAGGGTCCTGGGTTCAATCCTCGCTGATGCTGTTTATTTTTCTGCTAGGCAGAACAAGGGCCGTTGGATACAGAGTGATTAAGGCATTTTTAAGCAAATGTAAGCAGGTTTGTGCGGAGGTAAGCAAAGCTAACTTCCAGTTACAGTTTCTTACACTCAGTTAGCTTCTAAATTGCTTAACCTGTGTAGGCATTGCTTACCCCCATGCAAACAGGCTTAAACCCACTTACTGCTGCTTAAAAGTGCTTACTCCCGCTTACCTCTGTGCTAATTTCTTTAAAAGAAAAGAAAAAAGGGTTGATAGGAAAGTGGTGAAAAAGGGGCACAAAGAGGGAAAGACAGTAAGGAAAGTAGGTGTGTGTAGGAAGGGTGTAGTGAAGGTCCATAACTGGCCATTTCTTCTACAGCAACAGCTGTGCATATACACGGAATCTGGGCTAGATTTGGGCACTCAAACCCCTGAGAAAGGGGTGAGGACAACAATAATATGTTGTGAAGCCATTCAGACCAGATTACATGTGTCCAGTGGACATGTGTGCAAAATGGACAGCTATGTATGGGGCAAGATTTTTTGCGGGGGAATAGAGTGCCCTTTTTTTTTCAGGTGAGAGTGAGATGTTGGGGTGGGATAGTATGTATATTTGGGGTGGTAGGTTGCGTAGGTTAACAGACAATACAAACAAGATGCATACAGGGGTGGTATATGACACATGTGGGGGTAAACACCTTGATGAGGAGGGATGTTGGGAAATCGGAAGCCCACGAGCCACCTAGTGGAAATAGTGGGACTGAGGTCCCCACCTATGGACAGTCACCACTGCACCTTCACAGCCCCAAAGGTGGCTGTGCTGGGGGCTGAGTCAGAGAGTCAGGCCTACCCTCTAGTTGCGACGCGCAGCCCTTGAGCTGGCCTAGCAGATCTCCAAACTCCCAGTTGATCCCGCTACGCATCATGACCTGGTGATGGGTGACAGGTTCCTTTCCACGCCTGCTCCGGAGGGGGAGAGCCCCATCCTCTGAGGTGGAGTGCAGGACCAATGGACAAGGAGGTCCCAGGTTGGGCCCCAGATATGCTGGCGCCCAGTGCTATGGCCAGCTGAGGTGGACAGGTGGGTCCGCTGGGACCTGCATTCCCATACATGCTATGATGTTTATGTTTTATCAACATATGTGGGTTAGTAAAAGTCAACACATTCCAAGATTAGGTATAACAGCATGCATAGATATTTCCATTCATCCAGACACCAGATATGGAACAGTTGCATAGCAAACAGAACACATGTATATACAAGACCACAGTGGTAATTACAACAGCATGCAGGTACATTAATGGCACCATGCCACCAATGTGGAAGTATTTCAAAATAGCACATGCATAGAACAGATTTAAATAATTATTGAGTAATAGGACATATTTCCAACATTATAATTAATTCAGCACATACCAATTGAGTTGAGTATTTAGTTTATTGTTGCAGATATGGTGGGGAGGAGAGAAAAATGTCAATTAACAACTAGTATATTCCTGTAGTTCACATTACTTTCCTAGTCAGTGCTGTTATATGTACCTTACAAGTATTAGTACACTACTCTATTGCCTTGCTTTGGACAGTGGTATGGCTGTCAACAACTATATACATTAACTGGTTTTAATTGCAGTATACACCTCTTACCTGGTATACCTGTGGGGGAATTATTTGTTAACACTAATTGTTTCTACACATACTCCCAGATTCCAGGTTGATGTTATGCACATACCTCTCCATCTCTTTTTGCACAGACTCTGGACATTTCTTCACCACATGCAGGTGAACTGGGACATATTTCGAATATTTCCCTCTTAAATCTTTAGTGAATTACAACACTCTTATACAGGATTTCCTAGACAGTTATATTATGTAGCACAGTGTGAGTGACAGTGATGAGTAATACCTTATTATTCAGAGCAACTGCAATACCCACAATGCCATTCAATACCAGAGTAAACAGTACCAGTACAGGGTATCGATCTTTTATTTCTAGGCACAGTGTTCGTATCTGACAGACCCTGGGGAGCAATATTTGTTAGCATAACCTGAATGTTGCCACACAAATTACCAGATTCCACATTAGTATTATGCACATACATCTCACTCTGTTACTGTACACACTCTGGTCACAGCTTGACAATATGGTGGTGTAGATGGGACATACTTGGCTAATTACTCTCATAACATTTTGTGGAGTTGCTAGAGTGACAGGTTTGTTCTTATAGATGTGTAACAATCAGTTGTATTTCTTGTTTGCTGCCTAAACATCTGGGATTATCCCACTGATTTATTAGGACAGGGTGACAGGCAACAGATATGGGCCAATTTAGTGGGCATTCTGGACATACCTGTACAGCTGTGGGGTATGATTCTGTATGCAGCCTACTACCACTCCCAGGATTCAAACCATGGCTATGCGTGCTAAAAATACAACAGTTCATGTCTCAGTTGAGTGCGCTATTTGGATTTTGTTGTCTGATGTTTAACTGTCTGTCTATGTCTCTCTCAATTGTACTATATAACCTCTTGGGATTACACCAGTCATATGCAGACATTCGTGCACATTTTATTTATGTTGCACAGCATGGGTAAGAGTGCTTAATACAACAGTACTATTAAGTGATTGCAAATCTATATTACCATATGATACCAGAGTAAACACATGCAGTCCATCAGTTAGACATTTGCTATTATGCTTTTATTTACTTACAACCTATATGAGACTCTTCCTGCCATATTCTCTGGTGTATGCAGTACATGCCTTAAGTGATACAGGTTTTATACAGGCAATTAACTTACTACTACTTTTAGATTTATTTCCTATGACAGTACATGCAAGAGTATTACTAACCTGCCTCACGTTACAACCACTCCAAGTGACATCCATGGGCCTCCTGGTTCATAGCCCACTTACTTGCCACTGTGAAGGACATAAGAGGAATATTTAGCCATACCTATAAATAATATACATGAGCTGGCAATTATTAAACAGGTAGTGGACTGATACTTACACATGGCTGGGAACTCCCCTGTTCTCCTAGCCTCTTGGATCCACTGATCCAAGAGATCCCCCTTTCACATCTTCAGTTCAGCATAGTGATGCCTGACCTGCTCATTAGCTTGGGGTATGCCAGTGGCACTGGTAAGGTCACGGGCAAGATGATCCCAGGCTTCTGCATTATATTGGAAACCCTGGTACTGGCCCTGCAGCAGTCTCTGGTCATGATCTTTCACAAGGAGTCCTGCCATGACTTTGGATTTCTGGATGCCCCAGCTCTGCACCCAAAAGTGCACACCCTCTCCCATTCCAGACATATTGCTTACAACGGGAAGCTACAACCAGTTATGAGATGTATTCCTATCTGTTGGGTTTAAATAGGGCCAATTTCCTGCACTTTGCCATGATTGGATGGTTTTGAAAAGGCCAAACTATGGGCAAACCTGCTTACCTAAGGTTGGCATTGCTTAAAGGGGTATACCAATGGGCAGACTGAGTTAGCTGGCCTACACATTGCTTACACCTACTAAGCTGGGCTGTGCAATGCTTAGCATTGCTTAATATTTAAGTTGCATTATATTTGCTTTCTGGCATTGATTTATTATTAATTACATGTTATATATATTTGGTATCCATGATTCATGTGTACATATACTGTATGGGGTTCTTGTGTTTATAATTGGATCTCAACACTTTATTACAATCACATCTCACATCTGGGCTTAATGCAGTACTCCAGTTCACATATTTATGTTATGTAGTAGGTTATACAGCATAAAGCTGTATATAAATTCCTTTCACATGTTCAATTTGAGTTCCCAGTAATGAGGATCTGTTTGGTGATACCTCCATTCTATGTGCTGCTGTGATGGCTTAGTGGTTAACTACTGTGACTATAGTGTACAGGGGCCAGGGTTCAAGACTTGCAAATGCTGTTTATTTGGTTTCTGGCCAGAACAGTGGCTGATGCATACAGAGTGCTTAAGGCAATTGTAAGCGGGTTTGTGTGATGGTAAACAATGCTAACCTCCGGTTAAATATGCTTACAGAGAGTTAGCTTCAATATTGCTTAACCTGTGTGCACATTGCTTACCTCATGAAAATGGGCTTAAACTCGCTTACTACTGCTTAAATATGCTTGCTCCAGCTTACTACTGCTTAACAGTGCTTACACTTGCTTACTAGTGCTTATTCCTGCTTACCACCACACTAATTTAGACAGTAATGTGTACTGGCTCTTGGGAAGGTGGATTAGGAAACTTTATGCAGTTATTATTCATTACACATTTTACCTTCCATTTGTATCCCTGATTCCAGTGTACATATACTGTATGGGCCACTTGTGATTATCTGTAAACTTTGCAACATTATGACAATGGTACCTCACATCTGCATTTAATGCAGTACTCCAAGTCACAAATATAAGGTCGCAAATATATGTTATTTAGTTGGTTATGCAACTAAAAAGATTGGACATAAAGTGATTTGACATGGAAAGTGGAATATACTGGAGTGGTACTTGAACCAGGAATAACTGCTCATAAGGGTAATGCTCTGCCCACTACACTATTGTTGTACTGCTTTATTTATATATATATTGCTTTTTATCCTCTTGTGCCATTTAAGCTGCATTAACCAGAGCTAAGAGATGGGCAAGCCCACGCACCTATGGTTAAATTTAATTTGTTTCATAAAAAAAAAATCTTTATATTTGCTGTTTTAACTTTTGCTCTTGTAAACATGGGGGGATGTTGCTGGGGGTATGTGAACACCTATGAGCGGTCTTGCTCATTCTTTTATTAATACTCTGCTGTTCTTCATTGCAGGGGCATGTATATTCTGAGAGCTCTACTTGTACACACTTCTTGTAAGTTTAGGAGTTCAGGGAGCACGCCTTCATTAATATGCATAGTATGCTGCTGTCCTGCTCCTAAACAGCTGCTTCCATGCAGGACTAAGCTAGTCCTGCACAGAAGGATAGTGAATCTGGAGAAAAATGTTGATATCTGAGTTGATTTGTTTTAAATGTTGTTGCTTAAGTCTAATGAAGTACTGGATGTTTAATTAAAATTTCATGTGATTTATGAGGGATATATAAACAATTAGGGTATGATAGCTTTTGTTAGCTCCAAAAAAGACAATGTGCATTGGACAAAAGTATTAAATTAATAAAAGTTTTTATTTATTTATTAATTTTATGTGTGTTTACTAGGATAGTCTGATTGGGTGGGAGACCCATTTTCAGTGGAGGCTTGGTGGGAAAAGCCCCACAAGTTACAGGGAATTTTTATTATATTTATTTGATATATGATATATACAGAGATTATTTTATATATTTATCTGCTTTTTTTTACAGAATATTTGGTTTGCTCAGTGTTGGGAATTGCTTTGGCTGGTGATTCAGGAAGTTTTTACGCAACATTTTTTAAATGTTCCAGAAAAGGGCACATAGCAAAACACTTCACAGTTACTGACATTAATATGACACATTAAGTGAAGTTTGGCACAGTCAAATTTGTCACGGGACTGTTAATGTGGGATGAGGGTGTTGGGTGGAAGCTGTGCCAGGTTATTTGGGTGGCTAAGAAGGGTTAGGGAAGGGTTACGTGAGTTGGGATTGAAGGAAGTGAGGTAGTGTGAGGGGTATGGCTTGAAGGTATTTTGAGAGGAAATCCAGAGTGAGAAAGCACATTTTGGTGTGGTCTTGTTTTTGCAGCAGGATCACGTCCCAGATGACCTTGTGGTAAGGTAGGCCTTGGGTGTTGGCATACATCAGAAGGTAAGCAGTACTCTTAGATGTGGGTATATACAATGGCATCAGGGAGGTGTTCATTTTTTTTTTTTGGCAATGGACATACTTTAGAATGTAATAAGCTGCTGTCTTACTGGGGTACCTAATGCTACAATGCTGTTCGGCTAGTAGTTTTCATTGTTTTGTATGAGAAATAAAGAAGTGTTTTCATACAGTTAAGCTGCCCCTCTCTGTGATCCACTTTTAGATGATTACTTTATAATCATAAAAAGTATATAGTTTATATCATATGCATGTTGGAAATTGCGATATGCTTTCATTTGTGGTATTTTTCTGGCTACCTCAATCAAGTAAGTTTGTAATGTAGTTTAGAAGGAGATCAAGATGATATATAGGTTCATCAGTTTTGTAGCTCTGAACCACAGTTTCTTAAGTTAAATACATTTCCCTGGTGGTCTTTGGTGTTTTGCAGGCTTTTGGGGACATTAGTGTTGCTTGTGCATGTGTTTTAGGGGTTAACTTGCATCCCTGGTGGTCTGTGGTGTTTCATGGACTTTTGGGGCTGTTTAGTTGTTGCTTGTTCATTTATTAAAGGGGTTAGCACATTGTCCGAGGTTCCTGGGTGGTCTGTGGTGTTTTGTGGGCTTCTGGGGCCATTAGTGTTGCTCAGACATGCATTTTAGGAGTTAACTTGCTTCCCTCGTGGTCTGTGGTGTTTTGCGGGCTTTTGTGTCTGTTGATTGTTGCCCATTCATTTTTATAAAGGGGTTAGCACACTGGCCGAGGTTCCCTGGTGGTCTGTGGTGTTTTGTGGGCTTTTGGGGCTGTTAGTGTTGCTCATGCACACGTTTTAGTGGTTAACTTGCATCCCTGGTGGTCTGTGGTATTTCACTGGCTTTTGGGGCTGTTAGTTATTGCTCATTCATTTATTAAAGGGGTTATCACATTGTCCGATTTTCACTGGTGGTCTATGCTGTTTCACAGGCTTTTGGGGATATTACTGTTGTTTGTGCACACATTTTAGTGGTTAACTTGCATCCTTGGTGGTCTGTGGTGTTTCGCGGGCTTTTGGGGCTGTTTGTTGTTGCTCGTTCATTCTTTAAAGGGGTTAGTGCATTTCTCCATGGGCCTCTGCTGAAAACAGGCTCTGTGGAACCTAGTCGGACTTTCCCGGTCAACAAATGATAAATAAAAAAAAAAAAAAATAGTGCATTGTCCGAGCTTCCCTGGTACTCTGTGATGTTTTGCGGGCTTTTGTGGCCATTAGTTGTTATTCAGACACATTCTTTCCTTCATGTGCAGTCTACTATGAAGAATGCATGAGCCTGCCTCTTGCGATCACTTTCAACATTATTTAATAATTAATTAAAAAAAATTGCTGGCTGCTGCTTGGTTCATAACTTAGCAGTGTTTAGGTCCTTTAGGATATTTAAAGTGTGCCAGCCCCTGAGTGGTTGAGAATGCTGCATAGTGTGTTTCTTTCCCCTGACTGCTGCTTGGTTCATAACTAAGTACTTTTAATGTGGTTTACGTTTATTTAGTATTAGCCTTAGTATTGCATTTATGTATGTACCGAGTCATGTAGTTCAGTTTTGGTGCATCTGTGTTTGTAGACGGCTTAGTTGTTAACTACTGTGATTTTAGTGTACAGGGTCCTGGGTTCAGGACCTGCAAGGGTTGTAAATTCCCATCTGTAGTTTGTATTGGGTTTGATGACAGTTTGTATTTTATAGCTGATGAATCAAAGGTATGGAATGGAGTCTTGATTTTTTTTTTCCTGTAGGGTACTTTGAGGGACCTAGTGTGATGGTTGACTGCAGGGTGAATGACTGAGGTTCAAATGGGTTTGTGGCAGTATAGGTAGCATACTTGCTTTATGATGCATTAGGCAGTGGTTTCTTTTCACACAGCATATAGTTGGATTGATACCCATGCCTTGTCAGTTCCAGTTCTTGACAGCAATTTATTGTGCCAGGTTTATTATACATCATAAACTTTTGTGTTTTCTTTCCAGGTGATTATGGCAGCAGCTTTGAGACAGAGATGGGCCAGTATTGTAGCACAGGCTGAAGATTTATTCAAGAACATTGCTTCTGAGGTACCTTCAACTATCATGCAGGGTGTGACCACTCGTAAAAAGTGTCAGACAGCTGAGCATCCAGGGTGAAGAAAGGCAAGCAGACTGCATCAATAGTGAAGGCTACAGAGGTGATGATGCCCCCTTTACCAGCTGCAGATAATAGTTCATCATGCTTGGGGGGATAAGAGCCTGGAGTAGGTGTGGTAAGGGGCAGTGAATGTGGCCAAAGGGACCTAATAGGCAGCGGTTTGGAGGCCTTAGCTGAGTGTGGAGGGGTTTTTGAGGATACCCTGTTTTTGTTAGATCAGGAATTAAGGCCGGATGTCCATGAGGTGGGGTCTGACTTTGGTTTACGGCCGGGAGATTGGTTGGCATTGCAAGCCCTATGATAGGAAGGGGTTCGCATTTTATTGACCCCACACATATCTTTGTTAGTGAAGGAGACGATTTGGAAAGGGGAGTTCATCAAAGTTTTTGAGTTGATTGATGCAGATGGGGTTCAGCGGTTGATGGAAGTGGAGATGGCTAATGGGAAGGACCTAATGGCTGCATTGGCTGTGATAGATCTCAAAAGGGTAGAGAGGTTTCGGGCTAAGACATGGGATAATTGGGTCCTAGGTTATATTTATTATATGGTGGCATGTTTGGAAAGGGACACATCACTGGCTCTTCCTCTTTTGGCTTATTTTTTGACTATTAGGGAAGCACAGAGGTTGAGGCCTGGTTATGCATGGTTATGGCATGACCAGAAATTCCACAAGCATAAAGCAGTAGATAAATCTATGCATTGGGAGGTCAGACATCTGGACATTTGGCTGTCCACCATGATGGATACCACTGGACGGGGTAGCAGATTATCTCAGCCATCTGAGGGAGGTACAAGGATATGTTGGGCTTTTAATGCCAGCAGATGTTCTTGGGTGGGTTGTAGATATACTCATATTTGCTGAAAGTGTATGGAGGCACATGTATTTATGCAATGTGGGGATCAGGTTGGGGGTCAGGCGCCGCACTTTGTGGGTTTTAAGAGGTTGGAATAGTGCACATTCAGTGTTGCTAGGTGGGCGTGGTCGGGCTAATTTTCAGGGCCAAAAGGAGGAGACATTTCAGGGAGGTATTGGGCATTTTGGAGAACTATTCACCTATTAAGGTGAATGTATTGAAGGACTTACTGATGCATTATCCACTGCCGGTGGTAGCATGGGTGAGGGGTGGGAGGGTGGGGAGAAATTTGAGGTTGGTCAAGGGGAGGGAGGTGATTTTGCATGAGTTAATTGACAAAGAGTGCCAGGCTGGGAGGATGTTAGGTCCTTTTTGTTACTCTCCTTTTCCTAACTTTAAGGTGTCACCATTAGGTTTGGTTTCAAAGAAATAGCAGGGTGAATTTTGCTTAATTCACCATTTATTGTACCCTGCGGGTGTGTCAGTGAATGATTTAATTCCCAGTGGGGAGGCTAGAGCAACATATTCATCTTTGGATGATGCAGTTTGGGTTATTAGAGGTTTCAAGGACCCTTACTTAGTTAAAGTGGATATTGAGTCAGCTTTTCGGTTGCTATCTGTGAGGGAGTGTTAAATAAATTTGTTAGAGTCAGACTGTAAAAATCATTTAGTATTCAAAACAATGTCAATCAATAACAAACAATAATGCAGGAGAACTCAAGTATCTTATACTCTAATGTACATTAGGAGGCAAAAAACCATACACAAAGTTGTACAGAATTTTGACTGTTTTATTGGCGTGATAGCCGACATTTTATACAGTTTATTATCAGCTTTTGCCCACCTCACTGACGTGGTCAGTGACAGGGTCTTTACATCATAGTAACTTATGAAAAAGTGCTGAGATGGTGTTTTTCAAAAAATCTTTTTCCCATGAGAATGTTACAGCCTTGCAAGCACCTGGTCAGTCACAATGTCCTTCTGAGGATGTAGCCAATTCAAGGCTCTTAGATTAGTTCGAATACAATGAGTGCAGTTCTTCTTAAAATGCTTTCCTTTGTTCCTTCACTTGCTTACCAGCTGGACTCTATCTCTGATAGTGCGCACAAGGCTATTCTTCTGGTTGAAGCAGGAAAAGATATGCATGCAGACAGATTTATTATTTTCTAACTTTGCAAAATAATCTTTACTTGAAAGACATGAGCCAGGCTGCGCTGCCAAGGCCAAATTTCTGATTACACTGCAGCTTGTGCTTCAAGCAATAATATACGAGTTTATTTCTACTATTATTCTAGTAAAACAGAATTAAATGCATTACATTTCATACTATATAGATTTGAGCACATTTATTCCTGTCTAAAGCACACATTTCTTTATATATCTGACCACACAACTTATATATGTCTGAATGTTTAAATGCACATTTTCCTAAGCAGCATACATTGTAAATATATATTTTTCTAGGTAGCATGTATGTAAATATATTTTCTAGGCAGCACATATGTGAATATATGTATTTTTCTAACATTCTCCCTCCTGTTAATGCATTTCATTCTATTTGAAACATAAACAGTATCATTTCATTCCTTAGCCTTTTTCTTTCAAGGACTTTCAGCTAAGTTAGTCATTGGTTTTATATTTCAGAAAAAGCATCATTTGAAATTAATCTTTTAATTTCAACACTTTGGTAAAAAGTTTCAGTAGCAGATATTTTAACAAATTTTTGATTAATTTTTTCATGCAGGGAATTTCACAGTAAACACATGTTCCTATTAGGAGTATACCCACACAAATAGCAATTAAATGTTTAATAGGATGGAACCCCACCCCCCCAAACAGATTCTGGAAAAAGTCCGTCAGTGGGTTTGGGCCTGGTTTAGTCATTGCTGATACTTGCTGAATTACCTCTAGGTGGTCATTGATTTCATGTTGGTTGTCTGGAATATGCACAGCATTTTCTTCGTGTACCACCTCTTGCCGCTAGGGTGAAGTAAAGAGCCATTCGATTTTGTAGCACAACAGTTTTTTTGCATTCAGTTCATTAGTCACCAATTCTAGGGTGGAAAAAGTTGCATTGCTCATGACTTTTTGACAGCTTCCTCAGCTCCCAGATCGATTTGACTGCTCCATAGGCTGGTGGTATTCCTGCCCTGGATATAACACTGTTGCCCAAGTTCATATGAGTCAATTTACTTTTGTCTTTCACTGAATTATGGCCTTTTCAACCAGCTTCGATTTTACCAACTGGATTCACAGGTTTTTTTTCACTGGACCTTCAGATTCTCGAGCTGTTTTCCTTACGTTATCTTACCCAAAGGTAATTCTGCAGTATGTCTTATTGCTGAAACCAGATAACCCAAAAACAACTGCGGACCAATTCTCAGGTAACCATTTATATCCCTTTTTCCCACAAATAAAATCATTACTTTGGTACTGATACGTGTTATCCCTGCATGAAACATTTTCTATTCTTAATAGACAATTGCTTAGTTAAGACTGGATTGTCACATACTGCATTTAATGTAGTTTTCATTGAACTCAGATATGAATCATGGTTAGTATTACAAACAGTACCCCCACTTTTGACTTTAATGTAACATTTATAAGACATTGTTATATTACCATTACTCCAGCCCACCTGGAGGGTATTACTTTTGTAGAAACATACAACTCCTTTTTGTGTGACAGGTAAAAATAAAGCAATTTTGTCCTGTGATCTCACAGTTTCTGTATACACTTGCTTCATGGCCAGGTATGTGTTAAAGTTTGGATGCCAGTCTATAAACAGTTCATCACGTCTTCTCACTTTCACTTGTGTGGTTGAGTGCAGGGAAAAACCACAATAAGAGAAAAATTGTCACACTTATAGTTAACAAATGCACAGTTAAAATAATTATGCAATAGTTCTTGGGTTGCTCTGCTTTTTTGTTTTCTTTACTCTTGGCCATTTTGCCCTTGTGTATCAGTCACAAAGTTTTTATTCAGCTGAAAGTTCTTTTGTCTGAAAAAGAGTTAAACTGCAAAACAGATTTATTTATAAACAGTTTCTTTATATAAAATTAGCTAGTGAACTGTCAGCCTCCAGCTCTGCAGGCATGAGAGCTTTTTACTGAGGCACATAATATGCCCTTCCAAATACTACTTTAAAGGGGATCAAACCCTTTACATTTGTTACTGTTTTCATGCTCAGCAATGCTAGAGGTAAACAGCAAATCCAATTCTTCTGAGTCTCACTCATCAACTTTCTTAACTTGTTTTTTTAAAATCCCATTGTACCTCTCCACCAGTCCTGCTGACTGTGGGTGGTAAGCACAGTGATTCCTTAAGGAAATCCCAAAAAAATCTCCCAAGTTGTTGAATTGTCTGATTGACAAAATGTGTCCCATTGCCACTATAGATTCTTTCCGGTATGCCAAATCTAGGAATTATTTCCTTTACTAGGGCCTTTGCCACTGTTGCTGCATTCGGATTCCTGGTTGGAAAGGCTTCTACCCATTTTGAAAACATATCTATGATCACTAAAGAGTATTTCTTTCATTCACATTTATTCAACTCTATGGAGTCCATACAAATAGTATGGAATGGATATGGTGGTGTAGGGAAACTCCCTTGCTTGTTTTTAAATGCTCCTTGTGCATGGTGCTTGTTACAAGTATGACAAGCTGCACAAAATTTTATTGTATAATTTATGTATCCATATGTTTGGAATATTTTATTTACTAACTGTACCATCCCCCCTGTTGAGACATGGCTCTGCCCATGGCTCAACAAAGCTGCATCCGTCAAGAAATTAGCCGGTAATATGGTTTTTTTTCCTTTGGAAATGTACAGTCCATTCTTAAAATTGCACCTTGTTTTACCCAGTTTTGTTTTTCTGCTTTTGTAGTAAGCATTTGCATTGTTTTAACATGTCTAAATCTAAAATCTCAAAGGGTTGTAATTTTTCATTTAAAAATAAAATTTCTGAGTCTGAGGCTGCTTGCTTTGCAGCTGCATCAGCTCGTGCATTACCTTTTGAAATCTTATCCTGTTGTTTTGTATGAGCTACACATTTACAAATAGCTACTTTGGTAGGCAACTGAATAGATTCTAATAGCTCCAAAATAAATTGCGCATGATTAATAGGTTTTCACTGGATGTAATCATCCCTCTATTTTTTTTATTGTTGTGCAAACACATGCACTGTAGAAAAAGCATACTGATTATCAGTATATATGTTTACTTTTTGCCTTTTACTAAAATACATGCTCCTGTCAAAACTACCAGTTCTGCTGCTTGAGCATACAAGTTGTGTGGCAAAGTTTGTGCTTCTAAATTTTTAGTGTCTGTAACTACTGCATACCCCACCAGATTTTTCTCTGTAGGACCCCTTCTGCATGAGCCATCCACGTAATATGTCACCTCAGCATCATCCAAGGGCATATTTGTAAGATCTTGTCTAGGTAAAGCTAACTGTTTATATGAGGTTGACTCAGCAGTATGGTCATACATGAAAGATGTCTAGCAGGAGAAAGGTATGCAACTTTTTCTTGTAGCAGAATTATTGCAACTGCATGAGGCATTCTCAATGTGAGAGGGTGGAATAACACCACTGAGGCTGAAGCCTGTACTGCCATTGCTGCTGCAACTACTGCTTGTACACAGTGAGGCAAAGATTGCACCACTGGGTCTAACTGTGATGAATAGTAAGCTATGGGGCATTGCTTATCCCCATGTTGTTGCTTTAATACTGATGTCATGTACCATTGCTTACAATCTATGGTCTAAAAACGTTTGTGATAACTTGGAAGTCTTAAAACTAATGAAGAAGCTATTAACTGCTTTAACCTGCAGAAAGCCATTTCTGCTTTTGTTTTCCACCGTAAAATAATTTGGTACCCAGCTTTAGCAAAAATTAGTTGTACCTAGGAAAGACATTATTTCTTTTTTAGTTGTTGGTTTGGGTGCTTGCAAAATTGCTGTTTTTTCCTTTTTCTTTCCCCTTATCTAGTATTTTACCTTTATTGAATATCACATATCCCAGGTATCTAGCCTGTGTTTTTTTTCCCAAAGTTGTAACTTACTTTTGTTTACTTTGTGTCCTTGTATTAATAAAAATTTTAACAATGCTACTGTATTCACCCTGCACTGCTGCTGGGTGCTGCTAGCAAGATGTCATTTACATAAAGTAAAATTTGACTACTTTCTGGTGGGGTAGACCCTGCCAGGTTGCTAGCCATTTTTTGTGCAAATATTATTGGGCTCTCACAATATCCCTGTGGTAGTCAGTATATGTATACCTTTTACCCTGAAATGTAAATGCAAACCAATATTGACTATCAGGATGTATAGGTATTGAAAAGAAAGCATTGCTTATATCTACCACAGTAAAATACTTCTGTTGTGGCTTTAAATCATTTAACAAGGTATGTGGGTCTGGCACCGTGGGTGCTCTAGGTATTACTGCATTATTTACAGCTTATAAATGTTGTACCATCTGCCATTCCCCGTTTGCTTTTTTTACAGGAAATAGAGGAGTATTACATGGTGAATCAGGAGATTCTACCAGTACTCCTTTTTTGAGTAATGCTGCTTATTATAGGCTTAATTTTTACTTTTGCATTCTTTTCCAAAATGTATTGTTTTTTTCTGTGGTCTAAAAGCTGACTTTGGAGTAATTGTAACTGGTCCTGCTGCTTGAATAAGCCCTACATTTAACTTGCCTGTTGACCACAGAGTTGTTGGAATTTTACACAAGGCCTTTTCTTTTTCTTTTAATAAAAATGCTAATCAGCTGTCCTTACTAGATTGCAAGTGTACAGCTGTATGTGTCTGTGTCAACCAATTCAGTTTTGTTTTATATCCCTTGTCCTGACATTTTAAATCAGTCTGTTTTTCCATTTTGTTACCCTTTTTTTCTCTAAGTCTGCCCATTTAACACTTTTGTTTTTTGTCAAGCTGACATGTGGCAGTCTATTGGACTTATATAATCTCATGAACTCCTGAGGTAATGAACAGCTTACTACACTGTTTCCCTCAGTATCCCAGCATAAAGTTTGTAATATTAATTTGTCAGCAGGATTTTTACTTATATTCCTTATTAGGTCCTGGTGTGCTACAGTAGTATGGAGTACAATGTAACAAGTGCTGCTGATCAGTGTCAAGGGAGGGTACCTTACTGATGGCTACGTTTATCAGTTCTTTGGTTACTGCCCCTGGACCAATCATAACTAGGTCCTGGCTGTACCAATAATAGGCTTCACCCTCTGATCACACCACAAGAGCATCCATTTGTCTTTGTGCTTCCATACCCTGCATGGTAGGAACTACTGCTATGCCAAATACCTGCACAAGGTCTCTTCCCAGTAAGTTTACTGGATATTGTGCAGAGACTGGAATTGTACTTTCCTGAGCCATAGCTGAAACAGGGTCAGTTATTGCTATATTATGGGAAAGTGGTTCCTGTATAGCTGTCCATTTGCTGCTTTTACTAATATATAATCAGGTGATTTAGAATGTTTTGGTAACTTGGAGGGGTGTATCAAAGTCCGTCCTGAGTCACACAGGAATTTGACCTTTCTTCTCTCCACCAGAAGTGTTACTTCTGGTTTTGTATTTGCTAGGTAGAGCTCCAGGCTCAACAATGCTAAATCTAAAATTTTATTTTCATTTTTATTCTCTACATCTGTTTGTACTTCCTCTATTCCCTCTACTACATTCACATTTTCTTTTTGTTTATTAACTTTTCCTGATGATTTTTGGTTATTATTACTATCATATAGTCAGTCCACATCTCCTTTATCTTCTGTCATTGCTTTCTTATTTTGTTTATAGTCCCTAGCTAGATGCCCTTTTTACCTGACTGTAATACAAATACTTCAGCTCCGTCTTCAGCAGTGAAGACTTGTGCCTTTTTTCTTTTTACTATTAAGGTGTCTTTCAGTACGTCTAGCATACTCAAGTAAGGCTTGCAGCCTGCTTGTTCAGTGATTTATCGTATGCCTTGTAATAAAACTACAAACAGAGGCAATGCAACCTTTTAAAAATGTATTTTTTTTTAATTGTTGTTTTAGCATTTTAATAATCTAGCATAATATCCATCTACTGTCTCATTTCCCTGTTGTATGCATTAATTAATGCAAGTCCAGTCTGCTCTAAGTTTTCATTTTTCAGAGATTCTGTCTGTTAGACCTTTCACTCTGTTGTCTAAAAATGTTTCAGAATTTTTAAGCTTCTGTTTTTCTTTTTACAATTTGCTTCCTCAATCCACCTATGTGCTTGAGGTATGCCTAGTTAGTGCTGTTTTTCTTTTGCCTGCATCAGATTAAAGCTTGTTTAAGGAGTTTAACTAGTGAAAGTTTATCTAGTTTACTATCAAATTTATAGTTGTTAACACATTTTGCAAAATATCTCACATTATCTGCTTACTGTAATTGCATATGCTTCACATTATCCGTTAGGGCGGATCTCGTGATCTCTTAGTGCACTGATTTCCCATGTCTTAAAAGACTGTTACGTAACCCTTCTCTTGTACCACGTGGTATCTTATTTCCCCATATCCACAGTAGTGTCTAGAATGACTGTTTACTTTGCTTTGTTATTCCCTGATCTATGACTCAAGATACAATACTGACTCTCTCTCCCTGCTATCACAAACCTTAGCAATAGCACAGTGTAACCTGGTCCCTGATCTAAAACAAAGACAAAGAGGAAATTCTTCTTACCTGAGCCTCCTGCTTTTACTGTTTTTCCTTGGGGCCCAGTCTTCCGCTTTTCAGCCACAGATCAGAAAGTGGACAGCCTCTTTACACACAACAATTCAGTCGGAGGTCTTTTCACTTTAAGAAGAACCATTTTTTTCGGCAGCTTCTCCTGCAGATTTATCAGCACTTATGCACTCTGTGACCTGCAGCTTACCAAGGGAATTCCGGCACGATTAGGACCAAAATGTTAAATAAATTTGTTAGAGTCAGACTGTAAAAATCATTTAGTATTCAAAACAATGTCAATCAATAACAAACAATAATGCAGGAGAACTCAAGTATCTTATACTCTAATGTACATTAGGAGGCAAAAAACCATACACAAAGTTGTACAGAATTTTGACTGTTTTATTGGCGTGATAGCCGACATTTTATACAGTTTATTATCAGCTTTTGCCCACCTCACTGACGTGGTCAGTGACAGGGTCTTTACATCATAGTAACTTATGAAAAAGTGCTGAGATGGTGTTTTTCAAAAAATCTTTTTCCCATGAGAATGTTACAGCCTTGCAAGCACCTGGTCAGTCACAATGTCCTTCTGAGGATGTAGCCAATTCAAGGCTCTTAGATTAGTTCAAATACAATGGGTGCAGTTCTTCTTAAAATGCTTTCCTTTGTTCCTTCACTTGCTTACCAGCTGGACTCTATCTCTGATAGTGCGCACAAGGCTATTCTTCTGGTTGAAGCAGGAAAAGATATGCATGCAGACAGATTTATTATTTTCTAACTTTGCAAAATAATCTTTACTTGAAAGACATGAGCCAGGCTGCACTTGAACGCTGCCAAGGCCAAATTTCTGATTACACTGCAGCTTGTGCTTCAAGCAATAATATGCGAGTTTATTTCTACTATTATTCTAGTAAAACAGAATTAAATGCATTACATTTCATACTATATAGATTTGAGCACATTTATTCCTGTCTAAAGCACACATTTCTTTATATATCTGACCACACAACTTATATATGTCTGAATGTTTAAATGCACATTTTCCTAAGCAGCATACATTGTAAATATATATTTTTCTAGGCAGCATGTATGTAAATATATTTTCTAGGCAGCACATATGTGAATATATGTATTTTTCTAACAGGGAGGAAGATTGGTCATTATTAGGCATGGTGGTAGGGGACAACTTTTATTTTGACACTGCCATGCCTATGGGATGTGCGGTAGCATGTGCTACTTTTGAGAAGTTTAGCTCAGCATTTAACTGGATATGGCGGCAGATGGTGGAGGATCAGCAAGCTGTACACTATTTAGATGATTTTTATTGGTTGGGAAAGGTAAACAGGGGGTGAAGGTAGCTATGTAAGAGTTTGTAGGGATGTGTGAGGCCTTGGGGGTACCTTTGGCTAAGCATAAGTTGGAGGATCCAGTGAGGGCCTTGGAATTTTTGGGGCTGACTGTTGATGCAGAACAGGGTTTGTTTTGTTTGCCTCAGGGAAAGATGATTAAGCTGCAGGAAAAGATGATTTGGGTGATGTCTAGGCCTAAGGTTCGATTGAAGGATGTGATGGAGTTGTTGGGTTTGTTGAACTTTGCATGCAGGGCCGTGCATCCTGGATGGATGTTTTGCCAGTCTGTGGCATTTTTGTTGAAAGAACATAAAAGTAAGCACCAAGAACTACAGAGTACGGGTCAGGAAATTGGCATGAGAGGATTTAGATTTGTGGATGGAATTTTTACAACAGTTTAATGGGACTTCATTTTGGCAGTTTGATTGGGTTACATGAGGAGAACTGCAGTTGTTTACTGATGCAGCTGGGGGGTAGGGAATGGGTGCTTACTTTGTGGGGCAATGGTTTGCTGTTCCTTGGCCAGAGCATTAGTCAGAGGAGTGGAAACGGGATGTTGTCTTTTAAGAGTTGATGCCAATCTGGGTGGCTTTGGTAGTATGGCAGGATCATTTGAAGGGGAAGAGGGTGATATTTCATTCAGATATTTCTGTGCTGGTGAGAATGCTACAGATAAAAATGGCTAAAGCAACTCATTTGCTATTTATTCTTAGGAAATTGGTGTTGCATAGTTTGTTGATTAACTTTTCTTTTACAGGGTTACATGTACCGGCGGTTTCGAATGAGATAGCTGATTGTCTCATTTTCAGTTCTGCAGGTTCTCTCAGGTGGCTCCAGAAGCAGCTTAGCATCCATCAGTGGTCCACCCAGCATTTGGCAGATTGGGCAATGGTGATTGGCAGGTTGGTGCAACAATCATGGGCAGCGTCCACGAGATGAGCCTACGGTAGGGCATTGCTTAATTTTGACAAATATTTGTGGCAGTTATCTAATGAGGACTGTGTGTGGTCTGAGAATTTATCGTTACACTATTTAGCCATGTTGAAGGGCCAAGGAAGGGCAATGCGAACGGTGAGGGTGGCTTTAGCAGCCATTGCTGCATATACTCGGTCGGTTAGATTAGAGGATTTCACTAGGTCATGGGTGGTGAGTAGAGTCTTAAAAGGGTGGGTTAGAGTTGAAAGGAGCAGCATGAATAGGAGATGGGTGGTTATGAAGGGTATTTTAAGGATGTTGCTAAAGGGTTTTGGTAAAGTGTGTGGTTGTTTGGATGTGTATGTGTTGTAGTGTACAGTTAGTGTTTGGATATATTGCAGGGCATTTCATGTTTCGGAGTTATTGGGTTCATTGGTATTGGAGGATGTTCTGGTATTACCCAGGTTGGTGCATATTAGATCAGGAGGGGCTTTGGCCACCTATTGTTTTGGAGGAGGTGGGGGTGGCTTGGAGATGTCCCATAGTTTAGGGAAGAAAGTTGTGTGGGGCTCGGAAGGGAAGAATTCAAGGGTTAGTTATTTCAGCAGTAAGTGGTAAAGCATTGACAGGTGATCAATTGAATGTGTTCATGAGAAGGGCACTTTGGAGTGTGGGTTTGCAAGGGGATAAGTTTTCTTCACCTTCCTTTCGAATGGGTAGGGCATCCGATTTGGCTAAGGAAGGTAGGTCAGTGGAAATAATCAAATGGGTGGGTCGGTGGACATCCAATGCCTTTTTGAATTATATTAAGTAGTCTGTAAAGGTGCTGATTTTAAAAAAAATGTTTTTTCTCTCTTCTCTTAGATCACAGGCGGATCATCATTTTGCGCCATTCATTCATATTCTGGGCTGCTAGGCATGCGTAGGTTAGACCCAACAGCATGAATTTGGGTTTGGATCATTTTGGTTTAAAAATCATTTGGCATGGTGTTAGGGGCCTAAGGTGGAGTCAAATGTTGCAGGTTCAGTGGGGGTTGTCTCAGATGTTAGTGGTTCATTAGGTGGAAATGACTGTGGCAGGGTACTGAAGAGGCAGTTTGTTTGTCAAGTTCATGAGGACATTTTAGCATTATGGAGGATGTATCCGGGGATGGTTATTATTTGGTCTGAGATTATTCCTCGGTTGGTATGGAAAAGGGCACGGAATTTTACCGCCATAGAGAACGTTCACTGATATGTCAATTTTAAGTTGACGAAATATTTGGGAGAAATTGGGATTCATACGGTTCGGCATATAGAGTTTGACAGTAAGGATCCAGTGTGGTATAGACTGGATGGAGTTCACCTCAACACTTTCATTCTGGATTTATTTAATCTTAATTTGGGTTTGATGGTGAAGTATCTTGTGAAGAAAGGTATTGTTTGAGAGGGAACAGCCCTTTAGGGCTGGTGGGTGGAGAAGAGAGTCAGGCCTGACCCTCTTCTGTTCCCCCTCTACAGAATGGTGGATGGAAAGTTGGTAGTTGTGAGAAATTAAGGTGAGCAGGGACACTGCCTTTGTTATTTATCCAAGGTGAGCAGGTACGCTGCCTTTGTCTTTAGTTATTGTATATATGGGTGAGTGTGGACGCTGCCTGTATGTTGATTTAATTGATGTTTGATACAGTTTGTTGCTGTTTCATTAGCTAATTGTATTCATGGGGTGAGCGGGAACGCTGCCCTTATGTATTTTATGTTTCAATAAAGTTATGTCATTAAGCAATTTTCACAATAAAGGTCATCAAACATCTGTGGGTGTTTGTGTATTTATTGGACTGTGACAAGTGAAGTTTGTCTTGGCACTGTTAATGTGTGATGGGGGAGTGTTGGGTGGAAGCTGCTCTATGTTATTTGGGTGGCTGAAAAGGGTGAGGAAAGGGTTAAGTGAGTTGGGATTGAAGGGAAGTGAGGTAGTGTGAGGGTTGTGGCTTGAAGGGTTTTTGAAAGGAAATCCAGAGTGAGTAAGCACATTTTGGTGTGGTCTTATTGCCCTCCCTGCCTGACCCAATTGATTTTGATTTGAGGTTAGCTGGGCAGAGAAGGGGGTCAGGCCTGACACTTTTCTGTTCCCCATCTACAGGATGGTGGATAGAAAATTGGTAGTTCTGAGGAATTAAAGTGATCGAGGATGCAGCCTTTGTTGTTTATCCAAGGTGAGTGGGTACGCTGCCTTTTTAGTTATTGTATATATATATATATATATATATATATATATATATATATATATATATATATATATATATATTTAGGTGAGCGGGGACGCTGCCTGTATGTTGATTTAATTGATATTTGATACAGTTTTGTTGCTGTTTCATTACCTAATTGTATTCATGGGGTGAGCGGGAATGCTGCCCTTATGTCTTTTATGTTTCAATAAAGTTATGTTATTAAGCAATTTTATCACAACAAAGGTCATCAAACATCTGTGGGTGTTTGTGTATTTATTGGACCGTGACAAAAACTTTTAATGCTAGCCAAAAAAAGGTGAACTTGAAAGCATGCCTACGGAATGTGATAATGTTGAACTTTTTATTAAAAGAATTGGAGAATTTGCTTTTTGTCATCATGCTGTTACTAAACTTGTTAAATGTAATATTGTACTGGAGAAGAAAGAGGTGCAAATTTTGTTGGGTTCATGGAGGGTGATTTGACTCATTATACTGTAATATATGTGAAAGCATAAAATAAGAAGAAAACTGAATATTGACAAATCAAAAATTAAATCATGCCAAGAAGACATTTGTTGATAAAATTCTAAAACATATTGTGTGTATACGCTGAGAAATCTAATACACAGTCTCATCAAACAACTACAGCTGTTGTTTGTTCTTCTTTCAGCTTTTCCCGGTTAGGAGTCGCCACAGGGGAACTCTGGTCTGCTAATGATTGGCAGTAGATATTTTAAAATTATAAAATAAATCATCATGGAAACTGAGAGGGAAGAGCTCATATGGTTAAGAGTAACATAATATGATTTAGCCACACCCCTAACAACAGTGTTTCAGTCTCAGCCACACCCCTAACAACAGTGTTTCAGTCTCAGCCTCAATACAGGTTTTGTACCAAGTGAATATAGCCCAGCTACAGTCATTCCCCACCATAAAGAAGGACTTTCCACAGGCCATACATCTGACCAGCTTCATATACAAAGCCATGGCAAGACCTATCATGGGATTAATCAATCAGGACATAGAGAACTTCCAAATACTAGAGCCATCTCAGTTTGGGTTTGTCAAGGGCAAGTCATGCTTACTTAAATTGCTTGATTTTTTTTAAAAAGTAAACAAAGCAATGGGCAAAGGCAAAGGAGTACACATCAAATACATCAACCTGGCCAAAGCTTTTGACACAATTCCCACAAAGGAATAGCAGAAAAACTAAGTAAACTGGGGAAAAATGTAACCTGCTACATTGCCAGCTGCTTCACAGATAGGATGTAGATAACCAAATAAGGGAAGCTACTTCCAGAAAGAGACCAGTCACAAGTGGACTTACCCATGGTTCTGTGCTGGGACCTCCCCTGTTTGACATCCACTTTTCTGAAGGAAAAGTCAGTACTAAAAGGTTCTGGCTGAATAAGTTTGCAGATGGTTGCAAGCTAGGAGTAGTCATTGAATACCCAAATGACTTAGCCATCCTGTAGGAAGGTTTCATTCAAATAAATAGCTGGTGTCAAAATCATGGTCTGAAACTAAATAACATTACTGTATCCTTGGGAAGTCAACTACCTGAGAGAATTACTGCACTGACAATACGCCCCTAAGATTTGACCCAGTTGTTCAAGATTTGGGAACTTATGTGCACAGTAACTTAACTTTGGACCAACATATGTTTATTGTTGCAAAGAAATCCTTCTACATTGCACAGCTTATAAACAGAGGGTTGTGTCTAGACCTAGGGATATCATTGTAGCACTTTACGCAGCCTTTATTAGGCCAGTCATTGAATATAATGTCCACTTTGGCATGTATCTGTCCAGACCCATGCAACAACAAGAGCGCTTACAGAGATAAAAGGAGTCAAGGTATAAACAACACCTCCTACATGGACTGACTAAAAGCTTTGTCACTATACTCAAATCCTACAAATTACTAAGATGAGACCTGCCTCTGACACACAAGACATCCTCTGACCCATTACTGATGGATTTACTGAACTCCAGCAACTCAAATGGCATGAAAAATACTTGGTCTAGAGATTAAAACTTCTGCCACTTCAACAGAACAGTCTGAAGGAACAGATATGTTTTGCAGAGGATACCACTGCTATGGAACAGACCTGCTTGCTACATAAAACAAAATTCATCCCTGTCCATTTTCAAGTGCAACTTAGATCTATGGATGAGAAACAGAAACGTTACCCCAGTACTGTCCTCCTGTACTCCTAATGGACAGGTGCAGCTCCTGAATGCATTATCTCATGCATGGGTCCATTCAAATTATTTATAGTATGATCCCAGCTGTTCTCATTAGAACAAATCTATAACCAAATAGGATAGTTTATTTTGAGTTAGGCTTAAAATTGCCCAAAAGGGGAGCTAGCCTAGTACTTAACTATGAACCTGCAAGAGAAGGTGATTCAGAAGCATTGGAAGATATAGGCAATTATCATATTTAAGAAACATAGAAAGGGGAATGGGAAGACAGTCATACTCATCCATTGCTATACCAAAGTATAATGTCCATCAGAAACAGAAGATCTCAAAGTAAGGTTTCTACTGAATCAAAAATACATGGAGATTATTTTTCTGAGTAAATTTTATAGAGAAAGCACTAAATGATGAAGGAAAGACTTGTACTTGTATTTAGAAGAGAAGAAAACAGTGCCAGCTTGTCTGATCTTCCATTAAGTCATATCAATTTTAAAACAGATCACCGAGGGAGAATATGGCAAGAATATAAGGGGGAATAAGGGGACAAAATCATGACCACGTGCTACCCTTACTTAGCTGTACTAGATACCAAAGACAAAGAACAGACAGTGAGCCAATTATTTGTTCCAAGGCTTTTCAGTACATATGTGAAGAAGTTAGCATATATCCACATTTTAGATAATCTTTTAGGAATGCACAAGACAATGAATAGCATGTTAGCTAGGTTTTACTTACTTGGTGCTGTGAATGAGGTAGATTTTTTTTTCTGCAGCTTGTTCATAATATGAAAGGACAGCATCCGAGCCATGGTTTAAGTCCTTTAACTCCTCCATCAATCATAACTCTCATTGGTTTAAGTCCTTTAACTCCTCCATCAATCATAACTCTCATTTTAAAGAATAGATATTGTAAGATGACTTGTAAAACTGAGAAAGGGCCATTGATATATCCTGGTAATCACTATTTATTTATTATTTATTTGTCTTTGTTTACTGGTTTAGGAGGGTGGCCTAATGGTTAAGGTGGTTGCCTTATAAACACAAGGTGCAGGGTTTGAGACTCACAAGGGATAACTGGCTAGGCTTAAAATGGCTCGCGAGGGCAGTTAGCTTAGTACTAATCTATGAACCTAAAATCTATGAAAGTCTGTCTGTGTAACATCCATTTTTAGTGGAGGACCCGGGAAAAAAGCTCAGTTTGCTTACATTGCATTACACTAAGTTCCAGTTAAAGACTGAGTAGTTACATTTCTATTTACCTTTATACACAAACAATAGTTACATTTTTAAATTCTAAGATTTTATAAAAGTGGAACATATTAATTATACAACATATTCCAAACAGAACCTCTATACAAATTTAATGTAAAGTCAATACCAAAAGAACTAGTGCTGATTTTTTTTCCCCCAGAGGATAAATCCCCCCCAAAAAAAAATTAATGACCAAGGCACCCCTTTCATGTACAGAGTGACACATGAATGTTGCCATTTTTTTAAGTAAAAACCAAAGAACTTCTGCACTCTGCCTCCGAAAATATGGTCTAGTTGACAGATTTAATAAAGCCTTAACATCTATGTTACAAAGGCTATTCTATTTGCTGTAAGGGAAGTACGCTAAGTCTCAAATGGAGTCACCTCATTTGAAATGTTATATACCAGACATCCCCAAGGCTTGGTAGATATAGAAAAAGAAGCAAAGAAGAAAGAAAGTGTGATAGATCATATTGTAGGTTAATTTTCATAATGCCTAAAGTTAAAAGAACATATTAAAGTAACCCAGGAAATAGAGCAGAGAGCATATAATAATTAAGTTCATTGCAGAATATTAAAATGAGAAGACAAAAACACTATTGTTAGTACTTGGTGCTGAAAACAAGTTCACTGCAAATTAGAAAGTACCTTTTGGCATTGAAAAATGATGTGAAGTGAATTACAAGGACAAGAAAAATGAAGATCAGAAAAATTATACCACAAAAATGTTCTGAAATTTTGTGGCAAAACAGAAGCAAATGTAGTAAGCATGTCTGCCGAGGAATTTAAGGCACATGCAGCCTGCCAAAATAGATGGCATGTTATCAATACCTTAGAAATAAGACATAAAGAAAACTGCACTTACAAATAAAGACAGTTTAGAGTTACCTGGCAGAACCAGTTTAATCCCGTATAACACAGAAGCTGCACTTGATTAGAAGGTACATTTAAAACTGTACTGAATACCAGAATCCAATATGGTAGCAGTTAAGAAACAAGTACAGGAAATACTAAGGGCCAGGTCGTAAAAGAATTCCAGTGTGAGCTGTATAACTTCATGGTACTGGTTCCCAAGCCTGATTGGTCTATAAGGTTTTGCACTGATTTCAGGAAATTAAATATCATATCTAAATTGAGTATTATCCAATACCTTCAAATTGGTGAACTGACCGACAATTTGGGCATGGCTACATTGTTATCTACTTTTAGACATAGCCAGAGCAAGTTCTGATAGCCCAAAAATCTATGGAAAATGCTTTCCACGCTGGACAGACTTTTCCTCTACACAGTCCTGATGTTTGGTCTCCTTGGAACACCAGCACAATTTTAATGGCTGATAGACAAAATTTGTAGATCCCCATGCCAGATATGCAGCAGTCTGTCTGTATGATGTAGAAATATTTTCTAAAGAATTGGAAAACAATATCCCTATGCTTTGTGCCATTTTTGATTTTCTGTTTTAATGTAGATTATCTGTAAATCCTGCAAAGAAGAAATTATGGATGACAGAAGTCTACAATTTGAGATATGAATAGACTTACAGATGGTGAAACAACAGGCTAATAAAAACTGAAGCTGTACAAAATTAAACTATGCCAACCACAAAAAAATAAATAAATATTTTTTTTTGTTTTGTTGTGTGTCTCACTAGCTATTATCATAAACCTGATTCTAATTTTGTTACCATTGCTTGAATCCTTATTGACCTGAGAATGGTCCTTGCAGTTTATTTGGCAGTTGTAGCAGAACAAGCCTTTAGACAGCTAGATGGCTTGCTAAGTCCAGAAGTGCTGCAGACATTCACAAGCAATTCATAATGAGCACAGAAGCCTCTGAGATTACCAGCAAAATAATGCCATTTGTTATATCACTAGAAAACTCAGCATCCCTGGGGATACTATACCTGCACTGAGACTGAACACCTTGCCATAACATGGATCTTTACTGCCAGAGAATACTATTTGTTACATAGAGAATTTGTATTAAGCACTGAACATGCCCCTTTAATATAGCTTTATTTAACCCCAAAGTATTCTAGAGGGTTGTAACACTCCAAACATATTACTTTAGGATCTAAACAATACCCAGGCCACAGTGTTATAAACTGTGATGGGTGTCTCTGGCTTACATTCTACTCAACAGGGCTAAAACTGGTGCATTGGGTATGCTGAGGCTGGGTAAGAGATTGTTGGTAGGAAGTATTCCATTAGCAGCTTGTGTGGTCCATACTGATCAGTACAAAGTAGGACAGTGTTCCAAAAAAGGAAAATGCGGAACTCCTAAGGCAAACATCCCAGGCAAGTAGACAAGAGTGGGATCTCCATAGCAAGCAGTAAGGAAGAGGTGCATCTTTAGGGTTAAAATGACCATGACCTATAAAAGGAAGTAGATTCTTGACATATGTTTCAAGTGATAGTTGGGAATAAGACTGTCAAGGATGAAGGCAGTTTAAATAATGTCCATAAAATCTGAAGTATGGAAGATGTGCCTGCAGTCTGAAAGTGACAAGGGGCTTCTGTCCAGTAATGAAAAACTTGAGGAAGTTATTCAATCTGTGCGGTAAAGCATGTTGAAAATATTACTGACTTTAAGTCCTGTTTGCTTTGAAAAGAAATTCTGCAAGGGAATATTGCAATTATGAAATGAACTTTGGAAATACAGTTGTGAAAGGACATGATTTTGTTTCTGTTACTTCCCATGTTTTGCTACAATAAAGTATTTTTCCTTTGGATGTGTAAATAAGCCTTGTCTAAAAAGTGAAAAAGCTGTTTTAGTGGACTGGTTTTATTTATGCAAGCAGTACACAGTGTTAGAAAGCAACATATATATGAGTGTAGGACACTGTATCAAACATACCATGTCCCGACACCAGGCAGATTGATGTTCAAACTTCGAACATTGATACTGACGCATTCTGCATATGCTCCGGGGTTATCCTGGAGCAGATTAAACCAACAACAAGTGTTTTTGCTGCAGGGCAAGCCCAACTGCACCCCCCACACTCACTGCTAATTATATATACTAACTCCAAGCTCACACAATCCCTGGGGAAGGAAACATTCTCCTGCTTGGGAATTGTCAGTCTCTAACACCTGTCGACCCCCTGTCTGTGTCAACAAAATAGCATTTCCCTAGTGTGTGTCGGGGCACTGAACATTCACTTCTGTGCCCTAATCCTACATATATTTATATATATCTTCTGTTATCTATCTATCTATCTATCTATCTATCTATCTATCTATCTATCTATCTATCTATCATCTATCTATCTATCCAACTATATATGTATAAAATAAATAAATACAATGATCTAGCCTTAATCCCTTTACCTATATCATGAAGCACAACTAAAACATGCTTAAAAACATGACAAAAATATAATGCGCATTGCGGGCAGATACCCTTAAATTGTACACATCAGTTTTGATTCAATGGTCATACAATAGGTGGAAAAGGTGAAAAAAAGCACCATTTCTATGCACAATGTAACTTGTGAAATGTGATTCAATAAATTGTGTTCAACATTCTGTGAGCAGATCACAATCTACTTCCATAAAGCAGAATGCAAACATTTATATATACATCTGTATGTACATCTTTATCTATATATAGCTATATATTTATGTCTATACATATCTATACATAAAGATAGCTATAGATATAGATATTAACAAATAGATCCCTTCATAGCATTGTTCCTAAGGTACACACTTGCACACACACACACACGTACATGTATATATATATATATATATATATATATATATATATATATATATACATATATCATCACAGAAGCATTTCAAGTCTTTCAGTAAGTAATGTTTGTGTATTTAAGTAAGGGTGATTTGTTGCTAACCTTGTATTCATTTTTCTTTAATGCTTTCCTTAGTTTTAGTTAACGGAAATGAATAGCCAATGAAACTGCAAAGTAAGGCAACACTGGGCATGTAAATAAACAGTGTATATTTAAAATAAATAATTTTTTACTCCTCCTGAAGAAATTCATATTTTATGGTATGCAATAGTAATGACACGTCTTGTTCAATTAAGCTAACTATATATGCAGAAAGTCTGATACACCTGAGAAATCATGGAACCATTTCTTTTGAGCAGCTAATTAATTTGATTCTGCACCGTTATTGATTTTCCTTTTAAAATAACCTCAGTGCTCATAATTTTTCAGCATGGTTTGCATGGATGTTTGTCTTCAGCAGTGAACTGACAGCACATCTAACTGTACAACTGCATCAAGGCCGTTGTTAGAAATAATGCCAGTGCGGTACAACAGACTGGGTTTATTGAATGAGTGATCTTTTACCTGCAAACTACACTGACTGCTGTAACAGGTGCAGTGTCAATGCAGTCCTTATGAAATCATGAATCCTAAAGTTCTTTGGCCTCCTTCTTCATTTGTGTTTCCATAAAAAACAGACATTGTTTGCTGTCCATGGTCAGGAAACAGGAAGCTATAATTGGTAAGGGTTTCAAAAACTTTGGAAAAATGCAAACACTGTGTCAGATGATACGAAGGGAGAACCACTCACTTGAAAAATGTTGACTTGTTTGACAAATGTATATGCCAGATACATGTTTGTGCAATGTCTGCTGATGGAATATTCCATTTGTATGGAAGCAGCAGAATGGTTTGTGACATTTGACAAGAACTCACTGTCACAGCAAAGGTACCTTGAGGGTTAGCGTCTTTAAAACATTCTCCATGCCTCACCAATTCATGAACTGAACACTAGAAAACTGACACTGTTTTCTTGATTCTCAACTCAGAGAAAGTACACACTCAGCATTTAGATATCTACGCTTGTCTACAGTATGGTGAGACAAATACACAATGTGACTCTTGAGGCATAAATTCCGAAGAAAAGTATCGAAGATGTAATGAAGCTGCTTGAAAATTAGAATACGGACATGAATAATAGATAATGAAATCTGTTCTTCTACTGCAAAATACTTTTTATCTATAATTTAAGATTTATACTCATTTATCTCATGGTGAATAAAACATTTATCTAAAAGAGACCTTATTCTTTGTGTTCTGTAAAAATATGTAGCCAGACACTCTTAACATTGATATTAAAAATCTGTTTACCCTTGAAAGCCTGATATTAGGAACTGATATGGCCACGAAAGCAAGTACCTACTGCAGCTTTAAAATTATTACTGACTTTAACAAAATAATTAGTAGAGACAAGAATACAGAACACGTTTCTAAATAAATGAATATCTTAAAATGTTTATATGCAAAGAATTACTTTTTTCTGAATTTAAGAGCTTGAATTTTTTCAGACTAATCATTTGTGTACAATTACAATGCCACCTGTCAATCTGGGAGCAGAGCTTGTATGAGTGACACAGACTTGTAATATACCAAATGGTATTATATGACTTCAGGCGATAAGGGGAGCTTATTTGTTCTACACTGCAAAATCTAAATTGTGTTCATAGTTCTGGTGCCAGTCTGGTGTTCTAATATGTTTTGTTCTGTATAACTTTTAATGCATGTTTCCTAACTTTGCTATCCATGATATTAACAGGTCAGAAATAATAGTTCTATGGTACAGAATGTGCATATTTATAATTTCAAAATGAATTTTAAAATCTACTTATTTTGTTTTATTTACTGATTTATTCACTTGAGCAAAGGTCTCATTCAGTAGAGATCTAGAGAAAAAAAATTCATCTGTATAAGGCAAGAGTCAGAATGAAAAAGTTTATCGATATGAACCCCATACTAAAAGGAGTTAAAGACTGATCTTTTTATTGGCAATTCAAGACACTGGCTTGGTTAGATAAATTACTCAGGTAAACAAGTTTACTGACAGCTATTACAGGGCATAAACATCGAAGAAAAGGTAGGGTGTTTTTATTTGCCAGTCATAACCTGCTGGCTTATTACATTATGTTACGTTATGTCACAGTACAGTACAGTAGTAAGTTTTGATACGTTACATTATGTGTTATTTATTTATATTTGTTTACCAGGTTAGTGCACTGATCAATATTGACCAATGGCAGTCTCAGACATGCAGAAAGATAAAACATTTACAAAAAAAAAAATACAGAAATGTAAGTAACAACAGAATAGTTCAGACTTATTACATAGAAAAATTACATATGTACATTCTAATTAACAGGAACTGAGCAATGTGTAATCAAACAGAGTGCAATGTACAGTATATACATTTGTTTCTAAAGGAGGTCAATCTTCAATGAATCTTTAAGCAGAAGAAGAGATTCAGAAAGGAGGTTAGGTGATATGTAGGTTAGGTGATATGTCCTGCAACGAAGGAGGAATATTTGGCTTGGATGAAGACGTACATAATGGTATCTAAGATCAGCTTCCTCATGAGACACCAGCATGCCAAATGACTGCATAGCAGAACCGGGCCGATAGTTTGAACCTCAATGGATGGGCTCCACATCTGAGTTTGTTTACTTGCAGTCCAGATGATGGTTAATTCTAAAATTGTCTACATTGTTACTGAGATCAGTGAGACAGTTTGCAGTTATTCTATTTCTGTATATAAAATCAATAAGGAGGAACATGACTCATAACAAGTGCAATTATTTCTTTATTTCAAGTATCATTTGAGTGTGCTGAGGACCTATTTTTTTCTCAGATATTTCCCTATGACACTTCTCATCTGAGCTTTCAGCTGATGTAACTAATAGGATGTTCCTCATTGTGTGTAATCTGTGACAACACAGCACCACTGTCCATTATGGAGAAATCGGTGTATACCAGGAACTGTTCAACAATATCCAGGCTATCAGCATAGGTTCTGGGCAAAACCGACTTTTTAGTTTGCAAAAGGCTTGTTCAGCTTCATTTCCCCATGAAAATTTCAATTAAATTTTACTTCAGCTTAAGTCGGATAAGCATTGGTAACAAAGTCCAGGTTGAATTTGTATTAACAGCTTACCAAGCTTAAAAATTATTTAACCTGCATTTCTATAGTTGGTACAGGCCAGTACTGAACTGTCCTAGTTTCTTCTGCCTGGGGTTTTACAAAATTTTGCACATTATGTACCCATAAAGGGAAGAATATGTTATAAGCAACTTACACTTATCTGGGTTAGCTGTCAATCAAGCATGAGCAAAGATTTCAATATGGAATGGACTACAGTCAGCTGGCTTCCTCAGTTTTTGGAGAATATTACAATATCATCTCTGCAGGCTGCAGGTGTATCGCATTTATATCACATTATTGAAAGATGAAAATAGCGAACGCTATTTCATTGGTCCCAAAACATCTAAACATGAAAATATCGAACATTCAGAAAAAATTTGCTGCTCCGAAATACATACACACAACACAAGCTCATCAAACAAACAGCAACCACACACATACACTTAAATTCCTACATCTAATGCTACACTAAACTAAACATACACTACTATCTACTCACTTACCTTAACCCAAACCCTAACCCTAAGGTCTGTCACTATCGCACACTCACCTAACCCACGCCCTAACCCTAACTCACTTAAACCGCCCCTAACCCTAAAGTCTGTCACTATCGCACACACGTCTAACCTGCACCCTAACCCTAACTCACTGAACCCACCCCTAACCCTAACATACAAACAATCGCACAGTTACCTGAACCCAACCCGTAACTTTCCACCACAGCGCTAAGAATAGCGAAGCCACAGAAACAGCCAACCAAATTCTTTCCCGAGGAAAGAATTTGCTGTTCTGCAACTTCGCTATTCTTTGTGTTCACTGAATAGTGTTCGATATCAGAACATTTGAAATTTTAATACTTCGATGTTCTGATACAGACCCAGTGTATCTGCTATCATGTCTTAGAATCTTACCCATCAGCCTCAGAACCATTGTGAGTTCTGCTTCACGTATGGAGCTAATGACATTTGTCAAGTTTTTCAATCATCTCATTGACTTAAAGCATGGAAGATCTAGAAGTGCTTTCTAGCTTTCTGAGGTTATTCCAAAATCTTAAACACTGATAATTCTTGGGGGCAGTATAACACTCCTTTTGGGATTCTGTTATAACAAGTTTTACACATTTTTTTGTACCTTTTTCTTTAATGACTGACATCAGAATTTTGCTGTTCAGTATGGTTTCAAATGGACTTTTTCACTAGGCATATGTGAAATACTGGGACAACAGGGATTAGGGAATTTTTACCTTTACATACTGTATTGCACTGTGATGACGTATATAAAATTTGCAGGAATTGTGGGGTGTGCAACGAACACAGTGTGTGTATATCACTTGTTCAAAATTATAAATTTATGTTATCGGAACATATATCCATATATACATGAATGTATCCTGATGCCCAGAAGATCGACATTTAAAATCCCAAGATGAAAATCACAGAACCGCGGAAACTCAAACATCGGATTTTTACTATGGTAACTAACCTCTTGGACAAATGGAAACAAAACTCATACAAAGGTAAGTAAAACCCACCTAGGTGGGGGGGCTATGACCCCCCACTCCCTCCAACTATATATACCAACTCCAGTATCACACTACAGTGGAGAAAAAGGCATGTTGGGCAAGTGTTTACTTACCCTAGTAAAAATCTGATATTTGAGATTCAACTTTCCACGGTTTCATGATTTTCATCTGGGGGATTTAAAACATCAATATATATATATATATATATATATATATATATATATATATATATATATATATATATATATATATATATATATATATATATATATATATATGTGCAAACCTATCGACAGTACATATTTAAAACTGTATGCATGAGCCACCATTCTGATACTCACAAGCTCATGCATATACATATATATAGGTTCAAAGGTTCATAGGTGCGGTCTTTACAAGCCTAGCCATAGGATTACGCTGACATAGTGCCACCTGACCTTACTTCCCAGTGCCTCTGTCGAGTAGACCCACTGGAGTTATCCCTGGGGTGAATTTTCTGTTTCCCATTCACTCATCAAGATTTCTGTTGAAGAGGGTCAGCGAGGTGCTCTGCTTGACATGTATGGGGAATCTATTCCATAGCATGGGCAGTCTCTGGGTTATAAACCTGTCCTTCCAGCATGTTATGTTAATTGTGGTAATGAGGTTGAGGTCTCTGGAGCATGTGGTGTGGAGGGATTGGGATTTCTTTAGATGTAGCATTTCTAACAGAGCTGGGTCAGACATGGCTTTGTAAGTCAATCAGAGATTGCCTCTAAGTAGGTAATATGAGACAGGGAATAGTTGGAGTTTTTTGAGTCTGTCCATATAGGACAAGTGTTTAAGTCCTAAGATCCTCTTTGTGAGGTACTTTTGCAGCCTCTCCAGTTGTTGCAGGTGTCTAGTGAGGTACATGCTAAATGGGGCATTGTACTCAATGATTGGCCTAATGAGGGAAGAGTAGAGGGAGACAATGACCTCCTTCTTCCTGGATGCAAAACCCTTAGTAATGAGATGTGCCACATAGAAGGACTTTCTGACCACAGTGGCAATGTGGTGATCAAAAGAGAGATTGCTGTCAACCTGTGTTCCCAGATCTCTTATAACACCTTCATATTCTTCTTCCAGCTTTTTCCTGGTTAGGGGTTGCCACAGCAGATCAACTGTCCGCTCATAATTGGCAGTGGAGTTTTACAGTGTCAAGTTGCCAGCCCGGCTCCCAACCTTACACAGAAGGCACACACATGCACACACTCACACCTAGGGCCAATTTAGAGTGTCCAATCCACCTACAGCATGTCTTTGGGATGTGGGAGGAAACGGGAGCACCCGGAGGAAACCCATGTGACCACAGGGAGGACCTGCAGACTCCACACAGAAGGCACCCCAGCCGAGAATCGAACCGGAGAACCTCTTGCTGTGAAGTGGCAATGCTAACCGCTGCACCACCATGGCCGCCCTTATAACACTTTTGTATATGTATGTATATAACGTGTGGGTTTGTCTGTATCTGTCATTCTATCTATTTATCTATCTGTAGCAAACTGAGCATTAAAAGTACCATATTAGAGTATCTAGAAGTCTGGATGGAGAGATGATAATCACCAAGCAAAGCAGAGTAAAATTGTGGGAATTGAATTTATTCTCATGTCTTGGTCAATACCATGACAAGGTGGACTCTGTTTATACAAAATTTCACCAAGACAACACTGATATATAGACTGTATTTTATATAGCATATATCATGGACTAAAGTAGGATAAAAAATAAAAAGTTAGCTGGGTGCACAAGTCCCAGGATAAAAAGTTCCCGATTCTGGTTGGTGCACAGGTGCCAGGACTGGGAAAAATTGACATTGTTGAATCCTTAAGACAGGAAAACCATCCTACAATGGGGTTAGGCAAGGCTGAGGGTTAGAATGGCCCTCCTGTTGTAGAAGGAAGAAGTAGTATGCAAACAACACAAAAAAAATGGTAGGCCAACAAAGAGCGATATAGGTGATAGAGTGGACTAATTGAAGATAGCGAAGAAATTATGCAAGAAGCCCAGTATTTTTAGATAGAAAATATTCAAACAAATTAAGAGAGAAATTAGAGGAAAGAAAAATATTGCACAAAAATAAATAAATAAATAAATAAAATAAAAAAAAAATGGATAAAAGCTTCAAATGCAAATTTGTGTTCATTAATGCAACAGATGAATGGAAATCATATAGACCAAGAAACCTTGGGCCGTTTGGAAAATGAAGTGACTGAGGATGAATCAAAATATGAACAACAAAACCTAGAGATTTTTGGAAGGTATAAAAAAAAAAATAACATGATCATGGGAAAGAAATAAAGATTTGATATGGTGTAGTACTTATGCAAAGGAGAAAGCCAAACTAATTAATACAAAAAAGCAGCTCTAAAGAGATTTGAAGAGAAATACAGGCAAAGGCAGCCAGATACAGAAAGTTTCACAATAGAAAAAGTAAGATCAAAAAGGGAGAATGTAAAACATTAGATTATTAAGGTAGAAATTAAACAATTAGAAGATGAAGTTATGGAATACCTGCAAAGTTAAGGATTTAGTGTAGAAATTCTAACACAGGTTATGTCACAGCATGAAGGAACAATGAGTCCCCAAAGTAAGGAGAAACAGGTGGATTAGGAGACACTTTAAAAAGAAATATGGACATGGAAAAAGAACAGTGATTTAATATGGTGCAATATTTATCCAAAGGAGAAAACTAAACTAATCTATTCTATACTAAGAAAGCAGCACCAAATATATTTGAAGAGAACACAGACAAAGGCAACCAGATATGGAAAATTTTGCAATACAATACAATAAAATAAGAAAACAAAAGGGAAAAGTAGAACAGAGAATTGATAATGGAGTAGTTAAAGAACTAGGAATTGAAGTTACATTTTACTAGTGAAGTGAAATATTTAGTGTAGAAAATACAACTCTAGAAAAGATCAGAGCATGATAGAACAGTAAGTCCCCAAATTAAATAAAAACAGGTGGAATAGGAAGCATCTTATCCATTGCTACATGAAGATACTCTGGAGTCTTCTTCAGGGAAAAATACAAAAGTTCAGTTGGAGATGCACAGCAAGGGAAGGAACAGTAAATGTTAGCAACTCTAATGCAGTCAGTGTGGAGTGATAGGCTAATTAGGTCCCACATGAAAGAGCAATGGATGATGCAGGATGCAGCTGATGAGAATATGTTACAGGAAGATGTTCTGGAATTTTCTGTAGAATGGCTGCAGGAAATAGATATCAAAGAATGTGCCCTAAGTTTAGAAGAAAATAATCTGAGGGAAGAGTTACTTGATTTAATATAGGTGGATAGACATATTAAGATTGGTGAATGAAACAGATTACTGAAAGTCAATAAGACCAAAAATGTTAGAACTGATAAAATAACTTAACACAGTAATCAATTCAATTAACAGAAATGCATGTGACATAACAAAAGTAAATTGGATATATTAGTCTGCAGCTAAATTAATAACAGATAAAGCCTTACCACAAAAATATAGAGCAATAAGGGAAAGGAAGAGAAGAAATCAAATGTCATCATGGACGTATCAAACAGAGAAAACTTTAAAGCAATTAAGACAAGAAGTGTAACTTTTAGAAGAGTATAGAAGAGGGAACAGATCAAGAATAATGCTTAGAAAGATAGACATGATAAAAATGCACAGTATTAAAAAGGAACAGGATCTATCATACACTATTGTAAATAATAAACTAAAGATAGCACAGGCAGAAAAACTTCAAAGATATGCAGATACATATAAAGGAAAAATTCAAAATAATCAATCCATTGATGATCAAAAATGTTTTTATAAAATTGGGAAACAAACGAAAAGGAATACAAACAACACCATAAAAGAAGAAATAGACACATTTTGGAGAAATATCTTTGAAGACCCTGTGAAATATAATAATGATGCTGCTGATTGGATAGAAGTAAAAGAAACAGTTGTTGTTTGTCTTTCGGCTTTTCCTGGTTAGGGGTCGCCACAGCGGAACTCCAGTCCGCTAATGTTTGGCAGTAGATTTTTACAAATGCCGAGGTGTCAGCTCGGCGTTCAACCTGCAATGAAGGCATGCTCATTCACGCATGTCTTTCGAACGCCCACCCAACCGCGGGGAGGACATGCAGACTCCACACAGAAGGCACTCCCCACACTCCAGCCGAGAATCAAATGAGAGAACCTCTTGCTGTAAAAGAAACAGTAAGAAGTTCAAATGCACAGCATATGAAATGGATTGTAGTAACAGCCAGAGAAACTGAAACAAAATTATGAAAAGCTTCTAACTTGAAAACCACAGGTCCAGATTCAATACCTAACTTCTGACTAAAAGTATTAACATCTTTACATGAAGATTTAGCAGGGAGTGAGAACTATTTATATGGGCACCCCAAACAGCCACCAATCTCATTAACAAAAGGAAAAATCATACTCCTCTTTAAGAGTGAACCTGCAAGCTATCCTAAAATCTATAGATCAATAATTTGCCTTCCTATGATGTGTAAACTATACACTGGAATTGATGCCAAAAAAGTTTATAGTCTTTCAGAAGTTAACTCAATAATGGCTATAGAAGAAAAGGGTGACAAATGAAAGACATATAGAAGAAACGATAATTTATTTTAAATAAAGTCACAATGTGGAGAATTATAAAATGGGGAAGAATTTAAGTATGGCTTGGATAGAGTACAAAAAGGCATTTGACAGCATCCCACATTCATGGATAAAAGAGTGATTACAGATATATAAGATACACCCAATACTGATCAATTATTTTACAGTGACCATGAAAGAAACCACTTTATAGCTAAGCCATGATAAAAGACAAATTACTATCCCTACGATAAAAAGTGTGACTCTGCCAGCACTGCTATTTATGTCTTACCCTTAACCCCTTAAGCAGTCTACTTAACAGATTTGGTCATGGTTGCAATTTGTCTCCCAGAAAACAACAACGTCTAAAGACTTCTCATATTCTTTTTGTGAATGATTTAAAACTGTATAGGTCATCAGATGAAGAGCTGAGAGCACAACTAGAAGTGGTCAAAACTTTTGCAGAAAATATAAGAATGTCATTTGATCTTGAGAAATGAGCAAAAGTAACATTTAAATCAGGAAAAGCTGCAGCACAAAGAAAACATCAGTCTGGGAAAGGGATGTGGTATAATGGAACCTTAAGCAGGAGTGCATATCTCTCACGTGTTCCTCATTATGAGGAACATAGGTCTTAAAAAGTGCATGTTCCTTGAAGTTCCACATTGAAAGGGTCTGTCAAACATTCAGTGATAGGATTTTTTAAATGATATCCATGCTAAATGGAAATGAATCATATCAATTCATTAAAAGATCTTTTTTGTAAGTAAAACCAGTATATTTTAACCATCAGATGACCTTCCTAGTTGAAGTTGTTAGTAAGCCGTTAGTAAGTGTTCCACATTTTCCCCATTTGTTCCACATTATGAGGGCTAGTGTTCCTCATTTTGGAGATGGGAGGTTGAGATCTATGAGAAGGATTGTATAAATATTTGGGGATTGAAGAAAAAATAAAAAATGAACAAATGCAAACAAAACTCAGTAAGGAATGTTTTAGAAGACTAAAATTAATAATGATAATAGCCCTGACATCTAGGAACAAAGAGCAAGCTATAAACCATTTTTCTCTTCCTGTTCTAAACTACAGTTTTAGGGTGACTGACTGGCCCCAAAAGGTAGTGGATCAGTTGGACAGCAAAACAAGCAAAATGTTTCACATTTATCAAATGATATATAAAAAATAGTGTATACCAAGATTATATAGTCTTCATTCTGAAAGAGGTATGGGACTCCTCAAAACTGATTACATGTATAGGTCTGGAATTGTAGGACTACTTACATATCTGCTGATCTCATCAGATCCAAGCATGGTAAAAGTTTTGGAACATGAAGAGAACAATTCTAAGATGACCTCCCTGCTTAGTTTAGCAGAAGCATATCGGTGTCAAGTAGGAAAGGAAACTAAACCAGAAGAGGACAAAAATCAAATAGCAAATGAATATGCCAAAAAAACAAAATAAAAAATATATGGAGAAGGATCAGGTGACAAGTCAAGAAATACGGAAAAGCATAAATTTTGGTGTGTTGCAAGTACTGAAAACTCCTGTAACAACTTCATGTCAGTTAGGATCTGATGAAGGAATATTTAAGGAGAGGTTAATTTAAAATTAAGTTTAATATTGGCGGCCTACGATAGTGGACTATGTACACATTGGTTTACAAAGTCCATTGAGCATTTTGGAGAAACAAACAAGTGCAGATTTTGTAAAACAGAACTAGAAACAGCTACACATCTTGTTGCATATAAACACAAATGTACAAGATTGCAATTTCAGAATATGCTGAAAGTAATAGCTGGAACGGGAATATATCTGCACCCCACACACACACATTAAACCTTTGTATCATTACACAGACATACTTACAAATAAATGTTAAGTCACAATTGCTACAGATACAATGAGTCACACGCATCTTCTATTGAAAGGCCTGGTGACGGTGAAACAGATCTGGATGATTGGCTACCATAACAACTGTAAGGTGAGTTAGTGCAATGGTGTGCTCTACAGGAGGAAGGTGATCTTCCCGTCATTGCCTGACAGTGCATTGTAACTGTGACCTTGACACAGAACAAGTGGTTCTCCCAGGTGTAAATGACCATTAACAGGGCCTGTGAGAAATACGTTGTGATTGATCACTGTGAGTGCTCATATTACCATCTTGAAAACCAGTATTAGTATCGTGTAATCTGCCGCGACATGTTCATACAGTCACCCATCCCCTTCATCTGGTGAAACTGAGTCCAGTTTGACTCTGGCATGTCTGAACCAGTGTATGCAATTGATGCCTGGTGTGTCACTATGTTACACATCAGTGAAACCGTGGCATCATCCCTTCTCTCTGCCTATTCATAGTACTGTTTGAAATCTTTATGCACATCCTGTAGGACTCTAACCATTTCTAGCAGGCTCTCTGTTGCTCTGGATGGAACCCTAAGTATGTCATGGCACATTTCCTGTTATGCTGCTAGTGCTTCACATATTTCCTGTGGTATTTCAAAATAATTTCTATGCCTACCACCTCTTTGTAATGTTGCCACTGTAGCAATGCAGCCTCAGAATGCTTGCCTTCATCCTTAAACTATTCTTCTGCCTGTGGAGACATTGGTGTAGAAGTGTATGTTTGCTTCTGGCATACAAGTGTGAGTGGAATGTCAGCCTGTATTTGACTTTGTGATGCAGTGTCACTTTCTATAGAGTTATTAAATGCTGTGAGGTGAGAGATCCTGTCATTAACTGGGGGACTGCCTGCCACTTCCCTCAGAGTACCTCATAAATACAGCTACATTATCATCATCATCAGCATCAACATTGTTATCATTAACACCCATTCTATCTCTGACTTCATCTATATTGGTACAGTTCATAAGATCATAGGATCATAGGAAATGACTAGGCTATTGACCCGGAGGTAAGCATAGCAATTGCAACCCAATGTAATACCACAGAAGTGATAGTTAATACCCAAGATTGCATTTAGTGATGACTGACCATCTCCAGGAGGGTTGTGGGCACTATCCCTGGCA
>NC_056746.1:56233953-56308953 GCF_019279795.1 Protopterus annectens
AAACACAAAACCACTGCAACAGCAAAAAATCAATTGCCATTTCAATTCATTACAATAAGCACTACTCTTAAATATTCGCCCAAGTTACACAAGGTCTTCCCCAAGCAAGTCCTCTAAGAGTAGGCATAATTATTTCCCATTCGTAATTGTACTTCAATAAAGATATTTTTCTCAGTGATTTATTGACATGATACCTTGCATTAGAACAGTATTGTGTAGATTTATTGTGCTTTTTTCTATTCCATCTTCCCCAACCCTTTTTCTCTTTTATTATTTTGCGTATGCATTCCTTTTTACTTTCTTGTTTTGCTTCTTCCTCATTTCACTTTTCCTTTACACTGGTTGGAATCCCTCAGGAGAAGACCAGGCATGTACCTCCCAGGCTTGGGAGAGATCACCCACTGCCCATCCAGGGCTATCCTTATAGGGTCAATGTGGTGGCGCTGGTGAATGTGGCACCCTGGCAAGCCACACTAAATGGGGGCTACTGACTTTGGCTGAGGATTTCCTGGAAGAGGTAGCAAAAATGAGAATTATACCAGGTGAAGCCTCTCTTCAGTGTGTAAAAGCAATGCTTGCCCAGTTGGTGCTGATCACCACACTAACACAGGCCCCTACCTCTGAATATTGGGGACTTCCACTGCAACAACATCTGGCAGTGGACATGCCTGAGGCTCTGTGGATTAGGTGCACAGTTGGGAATTCTTCATCTCCTCTTCCCTTCCCATTTCTCCTACACCATCTTCCCCATTTCCAACCTACACTACCTTCTTACAACCTACACTAACTTCTTACAAACCACACTAACTTCTTACAAAAAAAATAAATAAATAATTTGAAAAATGGGGGGTGCATCCCCCAACAAAAATATATCTCACCTCCTCCAGCTCAAACCCTCTTGATGTTTTCATTCTGTGTTCTACTCTTTGTATGTTTACCTTTTTTCTGTCTTTCCTATCAACCCTTTTCTATTTGTTAATGAAACCATCAGGGTACCCACAAAAAGATGCCCTTAATTAAAATCGTTCTAACCCCTTTACTTAAAAAAAAAAAAAAGCGGTTTAGCTGTTGCACAGCTTACACCTTTCTTATGATGCTTTAAGTATGACTGCACTCAGCTGTGCTTGCTCACAATATGCCAAGCCGCATACAGTTTACGATACTGTGAAATACTTTGCATATACAAAAAGATGACCTTTACATAGTTTATATGTTTAAAAAAAAATGGGCATGATTATGGAAATTGCTTTGTATTGCCGTATTCAACGCATCTACATTATGCTGACCTGATTTGCAAATCTGTGTAACGTGGCTCTCCATGAATGCACACTGTGCAACTGTATGGCCCTTGACTATGAATACCAACATAAATGGCATTATAATGATCACAAAAAGGTTGATACTGTAAATGCTGAAACACTCAGCACATGTTCTTTGCAAGGGACAACCCTACCTGCAACCACCCATGCCCCTTGCTAATGATATGTACATATATATATATATATATATATATATATATATATATATATATATATATATATATATATATATACACACACACACATACACACACCAACTCTGAGATCACACTTCTGTGGGAAACAGCATTCCCATACCCTTTTATATCACGAACTTGCTGAATTCCTTTTTTTCAGCCTTTTGTGTTCTTCAAAATACCATTTGGCATTTCAGTCATTCAACATTGTAAAAGTATCTATCTATCTATCCATCTATCTGTCTGTCTGTCTGTCTATCTATCTATCTATCTATCTATCTATCTATCTATCTATCCATCCATCTATCTGTCTATCTATCTATCTATCATCTATCTATATATCAGTCTATCTATTTATCAGTCTGTCTGTCTATCTATCCATATATTCATCTACCTATCTTTCTATCTCTCTATCTATATATAATTAGATATGCATTTATGCATGTGGGCATATATTTTAGTTGTTGTTGTGTCTTTCGGCTTTTCCAGGTTAGGGGTCGCCACAGCGGAACTCCAGTCTGCTAATGATTGGCAGTAGATTTTTAGGTGCCGAGTTGCCGGCCCTGATGCACAACCTTCAACGAAGGTACTCCCATTCACGCATGTCTCCACACAGAAGATGCTTTGAGAATCGAACAGAACAACGTTTTACTGTGAGGCGGCAACACCACCGCAACACCTAATGGTTTACAGACAAGTGTCTGACAATTTAAATTGATGAACAGGAAGAAAGCCAGTACAGCTGATCAAAAATCAACTGATCTGATACATATGCTAGCTTTTTCTCTAGATAATATCACCCTTAAAGGCTGAAAAAAGGAATTCAGCAAAATCGTGATACAAAAGGGTATGGGAATGTTGTTTCCCATAGAAGTGTAATCTCAGAAAAAAGAAAAAAAAAAAATCTTGCTTTTTTCCCACTTTCTGAAAGTTAAGAAAGTTCAGTTACAGATTTGCTGTTCTGAACTGTTTGGAAGTTTCTAGAAGGCCAGTGCTTGCTTGGGCTAAAGGGAAGTCTCTGTGTTCACCAGTGGGAGTGGTTAACACTGAACAGCCTGCCTGTCCCTGAAGGAGTGGTTACTACCTAGAAGCTGTAGTTTTATTGGCCATTTTGGGTCAATTCTAAACTCCTTGATCTCGCTCTCTTAAAACACTACAACTCTCTTTTTGCGCGGTTATGCACACTGAGCAGCGTCGGGCAGCGCCACCTAAATAGGTTTAAACTATTCCAGGCTCCACAAAGTCTGCTCTTCACTTTTTCCCTTAGAACTGTTCAAACTCTCAAAGTAATCACTCTATGCTCTTTCTAAAGCTCTGCATTTGCTCCGCTCTTATAAAGAAACACTAACTAACTAAAGCACTACACCCTCCTTGACTTCTCATAAGTATTAGACTCCCGATTGGTCCTTCCTGATCAAGTGAAAAATCAGTTCCCTTCCCTAATCTGATCAGTAAAAAAACAGTTCCCTATACTAATCTGGTATGTCCAAGGGTCAGTTTCAAGGTTACTCTCCAGTCCAGCTGGTGAATCTGGGAATTTTGAGGCAATGTTACAATTGCCTTATGTACACAGACAACCCTTTCCTCCTTCCAACAAACTCTAATACATGTGAGAGATGCAGTTACACAGCCAAACTGGAGGCAGAGCTCTCTCAACCCAAGACTGGCACAGTCAGTCAGGGGGAAAAGGTAACCACCCAAACCACAAATCCAGTCTCACACAGACCTATTGCATCTGCATACCCAACACATAAACACACAAAAACATAATCGGAGGCTCTAAATAATAATCTGTCTAAACAGCAAAGACATCCTAAGCAGCTATCCAAGCAACAGCCACCCCTCAACAATACCCACAAATCACATATCTCACAAAATCAGTGTGCCTCACAGTCACAGCTCTTAAGGCCAAAAAACACACCAAATACACTTGTTATAGGGGACTCTATTGTCCAGCACACTGACGTCCCGCTCACCAGACTGAACGAGGAGAAGGTCACTGTTAGCTGCCTGTCAGGTGCCAGGATCCTCCACATAACGCAAGCACTCAGGTCACTCCAAAGCAAGTATAAGTATGACTCCGTCATTGTCCATGCTGGTATGAATGACCTGAGATGTACCTCCCTGGACTACATGAAAAGAGACATAGAGGAGCTCTCTGACCATGTAGCCCAGGCTGGTATGACCCTGACCTTGAGTAGCATCTTGCCCTCACCAAGAATGATGCCACAGTATGAAGACAAAATGATCAGCTTCAACAATTGGCTAAAGTATTGGTGTCATTCAAAGGGGATCCAGTGTCTGTCAGCTTGGGATGACATGCTCGGCAAGTCACGTTACTTCACTAGGGATGGCTTGCACCTGTCACCCTTAGGCTTTCGTATACTGGCCAAGGCTCTTGCCACCCCCATAGTGCCTTTTTTAGGCAAGGCTCAAAGGACAAACCCACCTCCGTAGACAACCCAAAGATAAAAAACTAAAGGTAATGCTACTCAATGCCAGAAGTCTAAACCTCAAGATGCACGCACTCGAGGCTCTCCTCAGTATGGAGAAAATCGATGCCTGTGCAGTAACAGAAACCTGGTTCAAGGCTCCTGAGAGCATCCCAGCACTACCAGGTTATAACTCATACCATGCGTTTCAGCCCCAAAACTCGGACCGAAGCACAAAAGGAGGGAGAGTATCTATATTCATCAAACATACCTACACCTCCAGGTTAGTGGCACTGCACGAAGCATTAGAAACCATCCATGTGCAACCACAGCGGGCAAAACTGCCTTTCAGTTTGCAGCCTGCTACAGAACACCCTCCCTATTACAAGAACCCAACTTGGCATTCCTGAGAACACTGGAGAATATGAAGGTCTCTCCAAACACTATGTTATTGGGTGACTTCAACTACCCAAACATTGACTGGGAAAACTACTCAAGCCCAAACACCCTCACCCAACGGTTCCTTGAATTTATAAACTCTAACACAATGGAACAACTGGTCACCACTCCCACAAGAGGGAACAACATATTGGACCTGGTCATCACCAACATGGGGACTCTATGTTCCACACCAGAGGTAAACCCCTCATTGGTGAGATCAGACCATAAACAAATTTCCCTGGACATCCATATCCCATCCCCACCCCCAGCCAAGGAAATCACTGTAAAGAATTACTCAAAAGCCAACTTTGCACTTCTCAAGACTGAGGTGGAATCCTTCAAAGCCCCTGGGCCAGAGGATAATACACCCCAATCCACAGAATCCTTTACAAATGCATTCTATGAGCACCTGCAGGAATGCATGGATCATGCTATCCCAAATAAAACTAAGACATCACTCCTCCAAAAACAGGAGACCGGTCTGGTAGACCCCGGCCATAAATAAGCTATACAACAGAAGGAGGAAGCTACTACATGACAGAGCAAAATCCCAAAAAGGGAAGGCATCAGTATTAGCAAGAAACTTCAATCCCTCATAAAATCATTAAAGGCCAGTTTTGAAAGAAAAATTGCCCTAGACACTAAAGATAATCACAAGGCCTTCTTTAGTTATGTCAGGAACTTGGGCAGAAACTCCCAGATATGCTCTGAATTGTTGCATAACTGTACAAAATATACCAAACCTACAGACATAGCCAACATCCTGGCAGACAGATTCAGTGCAAACTTCTCCCCCCTTCCCACCCAAAGGAGCAAATGCCTATCCCAACTGAATGTAACCTCCCTGACATTACAGATGTACAGGTGAAAGCTGCCCTCTCCAAAGCAAAAAACACAGCATCTATGGGACCGGACAGTGTCCCAGGCTGTGTCTTACACAAGCTCCAAGAAGAACTGAACCCTCACATTAAGTCACTGTTGTACCCAAAGAATGGCATACAGCTACAGCGGTCCCACTCCACAAAGGTGGTGTCACAACAGACCCCAGAAACTATTGCCCCATAAGCCTGACTAATCTGGTCTGTAAAGCTATGGAGTGTATTATCATGGAACTCATAAACAAAGACATTGGGAGCCTCCAGACACTGGACCCTACCCAATTCGGCTTTGTTAAGGGCAGATCTTGCCTCTTAAACCAAGTTGATTTCTTTGAAACAGTTACCAAAGCCATAGATGAGGGCAAGGTAGTCCACACAGCCTACCTGCACCTCGCAAAAGCCTTCGACACAATACCCCACTCGGGCATCATAAATAAGCTTACGAGCTTAAATATTAACCCCTGTATCACAAGATGGGTTGCAAACTGGCTTAGAGATAGAACCCACATGGTCAGAATCGCAGGTGCCATGTCTGAATCCAAACCAGTTACAAGTGGCATCCCACAGGGCTCAGTTCTGGGACCTCTCTTGTTCGGTATATACTTCTCTGAGGTTTAGGCTAACACGGGGGGATTATGGCTGACAAAGTTCACAGATGACTGCAAACTGGGGGCCATAATCAAATCTCCAGCTGACACAAGCATCCTCCAAAAGGGTCTCACAGAGACAGATGCTTGGTGCCAGAGCCACGGCCTCAAGCTAAATGCTAAAAAGTGCATAGTCATCCCCTTTGGGAAAAACAAGGTGCCCACAAATTACCACATAGGTGGTAATCCATTAAGTACGGAAGAAATAATTAGAGATTTGGGGACCAACGTAGATAGTAATCTCTCCTTTGATAATCACATTGCCAAAGTGGTTAGAAAGACCTTCTATATAGTCCACCTTATCATGAAAGGGTTCGCATCTAGATCAAGAGAGGTCATTGTGCCCCTCTACTCATCTCTCATCAGGCCCATAATTGAATACAATGCCCCTTTTGGGATGTATCTTACCCAACACCTGCAGCAACTGGAGAGACCCCAAAAGTACCTCACCAAGAGGATCATGGGCTACAAACAGATGTCTTATGCAGCTCAAGTAAAGAAACTCCAGCTCTACTCAGTTGCTTACCGCCTACTCAGAGGCGATCTATGCCTGACGTACAAAGTCATGTCAAACCCAGAATGAATGGACATGCTCCACCTCAAAAAATCCAAGTCCCTTAGAGCTACATGCTCCAGGGACCTAAATCTCAGCACAAAACTAAATAGGACATGCTGGAGGGACAGATACATTTCCCAGAGGCTCCCCTCACTCTGGAATAGAATCCCAATTCATGTTAGACATAGCCCCTCACTGACCTTCTTCAAGTGAAATTTGGACGCGTGGATGGAAAATCACAAATTCACCACTGGGATCTCTCCTGTGTCCCTGCTAGACAGAGGCACAGTAAACTAATCTTAAAAGGGTACCTTCTGTGACCTACTTTACAGAGGCACAGTAGGCTAATCTAATAGGGAGGCGGAAGCCAAATATACTCTGGCTAGGCTTATAAATGCCCTAGGGCAGATAGCCTAATATCTACCTATGAACCTATGAACCTATGAACCTTATTTTAACATCAGGACATGCAGTGGGTTTCTGAACTTAAACTGCAAACATATTCATAGAAGCATCATCGTTTTTTCTCAAACGTTTAAAAATATTTGTTATATAGCTGTTCTGGTTTTCTTTATCCTGCTTGACTTATACTATAATTCACTTTGTTTTTCCTACAGTATCAAAATCTCCTCTTTGGAAGGAACTTGCTTGAGCAATGATAAGCATAAGCACACCAACGTTGCTGCATAAACAAAATAAAGCACAAGTAACAAAAACAGTTAGGTTTGTGAAAAGTTGCAGTACACCAAACCATGGAATGGCAGACATCAAACCACACTTTCATTTTTAACAAGCAACAAGTCAATATGAAAAAAGTTAGTTGAGAAAATGCTTTTTTCCCCTGCCACAATAAGGAGATTTCATCAGAACAAAAACCATTCCATTTAAAATCCATTGTTTAAATCACCTCTACAAAACCCATGATAATACTTTTTCAAATTGTTCCAAGCCCAAAAATTGTAACAGTATAAAGAGATGTGTGATAATGAGGTAGAAAATTAAAAAAATAAAATCTTTAAAATCATATCACATAAACATCTTAGCTAAATATAATTTTAAAACCAAAACAAAAAATGTACTACAGCAAAAAGCAGTTAAAAGTATGTGTAAAATGTGTGTTAAAAATCCTGGTTAAATACGCTTAAGTCAATAATAATAATACAATTAAATTATCACTTAACTCCTTACATTGTGGCAGGGGACACAAGCATTTGCTCAACTAACTTTATTTCTTATTGATTTGCTGCATTTTTCAAAATTTTAGTATGGTTTGCTGTCTGCTGTTTCATGGTTTGGTGTACTGCAACTTTTAACACACTGTTTTGGTTACTAACACAGGTGCCTTATTTCCTGGTTTGAATTCTCCAAGATGAGCAATACTGATAGATGCTGTCTGTTGTATCTTTGTTCTATTTGTGTGCATTCTGTTATAATGGATGTTATTATTTTTAGCCTATCCTACAACTTTGTATAATTCTGTCTCACATTTAAAGGTTGTGTTTTCCTTTTCATGTGTTTTTTTAATATATACAACAAGCCTAAGGGATGTCAGTTCTACAACAGTTCATTCGATGTGAATCTATTTGAGGCTTGAGTATTTCTGTAGCAATGAAAAGACATGGATATAGTTAGCCACAGCTTCTCCCTTCTACTTACATTGTATCCCATAACATATATGTTAAAGCTTTAGGCTCTTAAATAGTCCATCTGCATTAGTGTGGTATACAGGTATGTTAATCAGTTTCAATTTAAAACTCAGCAGAGACTGTGCCTTGGTTAGTAAGAATATATCAGGGGAATACCTAAGAAAAAAGCACTGTAATTTTTTATCATTTTATTTTTATTTAATTATTTAGTTATTCATTTTTGCTGTGTCTTTTGCACTGACTCTTTACAGAATATTAGCTTTAGAAATGCTGATAAATAATTAGTAATTATAACATACCGATGCCTCTAAATGGATTTTGCAAGTGGACCTTAACTGTTCATTATTTTGCATTTAAGTCAGACATCTACTAAGAGTAAGAGTATTTAAGGTTCTTAAAAGAGTGCCTCCCTTTGGAACTATTAGTAACCTACACACAACTTCCCTATGACACTGCAATTATAAGGTTAGTCAGATCTAGATAAATTCTGGCTTTTGTTTTATCCTGCATAACCAACAGAATGTAGATATATGCTCACTTCATTAAAAGTGGTCTAAAAGGTATTGGAACTAACTGCTGGCTCAGTATCTGCTCAATGTCTTTGGCTACCCTAGAGCGAAGGCCATTCCTTAGTGCATAGCACAGGCAGCTGGGATTTTTAATTTCTTTAGTTTTGCTCTCTCTCTCTCTCTCTCTCTCTCTCTTTCAGTCCTCTTTAGATCTACTTATAGTATTGCATTTCCTTTAAGATTTCTTGAAATTCACATGGCTTATCAGAGGTCAACCATGTCGACATTACTTTCTTCAATATTCTGATATGAAGTGGAGATCACAGCCTGTCCTCTTATAATTACAGGTACAGACTTTTCCTCTCCATCAAGTTCACCTCCTAACATGACATTTAATGAAAAAAATCCTTATCCATCAGGGGCATTGTTAGTGTCCTTTTCTTTCCTTCAGAGATTTTTTTATCTTTTTACACTTATGAGTCTTACTTCTACTTTGGACTGGCTCTCTGGTTGGTGTAACACACATTAGATTAGAGCTCTGAAGCTGTGGCTGGGCAGTAAATCATTGACATTGTACACAGTATGCAATTATAGGAAGGATACACCGACTTCACAACAAGGCACCATGACTAAGAAGCAGAGTGGAGAAACAAGCACTAGGAGACTGTAACATTAATTGCTATACCATGGTACTACCATAAATTATTCATATAAAATTTCATAGGTTCATATGTAAACAGGAGGCTAACTGCCCTGAAGGGCCGTTTTAAGCCTAGCCGATAACCTAAGGTGGGGATCAAACCCTGCATCTTGTGCCTATGAGACAAAGGCTATAACCATTATGCCAAACCTCCCCCCCTAAAAAAATGAAACACAGCATAGACTAGTGGATAGTTATGGTAGGGAGGCAAGGTTATTATAAAGTTATTATAAACTGCAGGTCATTTGGTTATAGCAATCTTGACTTCACCAAAGTGGTAATTGAAATATCATATAACAGTGTGCCCAAGGAAGGGTCTTGACATAAACATTACAAAATATTATATAGTGCACAAAATTTAATCACCTGACATTACATTTCACATACTTGAAAATGAGTCCATAGATATTTATATCCTTATGACTCCACTATTTAACATTATTAAATCATACTATATAACATTCTTGGTAGCTTCAGGACTCCAATAATCTCAACCACCCTCTATAAAATGGGACAGAAGAATTTGTTTTAACATTTACAGTTTTCCTCTTCTTGACAAGGTAAGGAATGCAGAAATGATACTACTAATTAGTTTTGTTTAAAATCCACATTAATGTTTTCTTAAATGCCGGCCTCTGGTAATTTGACATTTGCAGTTTATTATTTCTCCAGTCAGCCAACAATGTATTATCCCTTGTTTCAACTTTGAATTACTCATTTTTTTGACTCAATCTTCAAACATTACACAGGGAATGGCAGCCAAGACAAAAATCTGTTAATGGTGCAGCAAAGCTAATATATTTGTTTAGGCAGGTGAAAGATTAAGATGTTAGCCAAAATGATCTGTGAAACATGGACATGCCTGATGCCTGACTGAGACAAAATGTCAGAATTATAAGATGAGAAAATAAAGCACTGAATCTCAGAGAAGCCATCAAGTTCACCACCACTTCTTGAAATATTAAAAAAATAAATAACAGTTAAAGTAATGACCCTAAATGTCATAATCAAAAAATTCCAAGGTAAAACAGAAACTATGCAAATATATCTAGTAGGTTCGCAATTTACATTCCTTACCGAAGGTATTTGTGAAAACAATATGTCTCTACACCTTGCTAAATGCAGGAGGAAGAGTTTCCTTTTAACTTTGTGTATATCTCAGATTTTGAACTCCCTGACTGTCTCTACAGTCTTTGAATGCACCCACAGTTTCTGCAATCTTTGTGATCTTTCCTCTTTTTTCAGGGAGTTGTTTTTTAAATGATTTAAACCTGCTAAATTGAGGTACATATGTATTTGCATAGTAACACAGTGCAGTGATTCTCAGCAGGGTGATAACCTTACTGTGATGTAAAAGTGACATAAACTAGTGCAAGTAGTGTAGGTGTAGATAGAACTGTTACTGTAAATATTACCTATATAATTGTTTCTTTAAAACCATGATGCAAATAGATCTGTTACTTTAATACTCTGAGATTTGTGTTGTATTAGGCCATGTAGGTTACTGCAGGATTTTTTTAATAAATCTATTTATCTAACAAAAGGGTATATAAGAATGAAAGCTATAACAACCCAGTATAGATAAGTTACACTGTTGTGAACTAGCATCGAAGACCTGTCATACCTCTCAACTGTCCAGATTTTCACACAACGTCCAGATTTTTGCCTCATATTTTTGACCTGGTCTTCATAAAATGTGTGGTTTTCTGGCAAATCATTGAGGATTGAAGTTATTAAATAAGGACATACATTTGAGTTTCAGACTTCATATCCTTCAGAAAATACATATTAATATAAAACCTGTTATCCTATCAACTTTCTAAGTTAATAAGAGAAGTATTTAAAAATTGTTCATATTTTTGGGCCTTTGTTCCCCATTATTTTTAGCTTTTTCCAGATATCTTCTGTTGAGAGGTTGAGAGTTATGAGGTCTGGAGTTATGGTTTTGAGTGAAATGCACTAGAATGTAAAAAACATGGGAAATATGTCTAAATTAAAGATGATTTTTTTTTCTACAAAGAGCTACTGGAAAGCATTTATAGATTTGATATGAAAGGCTGTGGCTATATTATACAAGATTTTAATAGAAAAGGCACTTACTTTTTTTCTGCTTCACCTGTTGATCTTTTGAGAATCTTGATGCAAATCTACAGAACTAATAAGCTGCGCGCCATTTCTACATTTTGTTGCTGTTTCGTTATTTAAAAGAATCTCACATTTGTGAGAGTGCAGTGACATAACCACAGCAGAAATGTAAACAACTGTTTCTTTAATAAGTGTTTGTAAATTCATAACCATCATTTTTCTTATGGTGTCAATCCAATTCAGTCTTTGCTTTCCAATCCATATTTGCCATTAATCTTTTCCAGCATTATTGCCTTCTCTAGAGGCTCAAGCATTTCCATCATGTTGACAAAGTATTTTAGATTCTATTTAGGCTTTGTAGTGAAAGGTCAGAGTTTATAACCTTTAAGCATTCAAAGAATCGATTTTCCACGAAGTTGTTTGTCTGTGTCACTCCATACCGCTTAACCTGGAAACATCAAAAATCTGGACATAGCCCCATGAAAAATAGGCACAAATCTGTATGCTGATTAACATACAGTTTGCATACATACTTATTTAACCCTGCCCACTCCAATGGAATTATGGGATACAAACTTTCAAATGCAAACTGAAGAACAGACAAGCATATTATGGCCCAGACCCTGTAGTAAATGGTAACCATTTTTTTAATGTGTAGCAATGATGTACACTGGGAAGCGAAAAGATGATGAACCTTAGGATTTTGTTTTTGGTGACTTGCAATATGTGGGTTTTATGGTAAAAATAGGGCATTTAATGGTAGGCAATATTCGATTCTTAGCAAAAGAATATTACAGTTTGCTAGGACCACCAAAAGTCATTCTTCATGACCTACTGATCAGTGATGCAGCTAGAGTTTATGCTGCCTGGGACTGTCTGAGTTTGCTGCCCTTCCCCATCACAAAATCATGGTCGACTGGCCACCACATACATAACCTTCCCCCCTGCAGCCATTCCAGTGTCCCATTAGTTGGCTATTTCACCCCATTTACCATAAACACTGTAATTTGCATACTGCTTTACTTCTGCAATGATTATTTGAATTTCATTTAAACGTTTTGTATTTTACATTTTATAGCACAGGCACTAATAGACATCTGCTAAATGAAACAATGCAGTCTCACAATGAAAATAGATTCAGCATTAAAACTTCTCTGCCCTTGAAATTCACATTCATTGAAACAGCATTGAAAACCACATTCAAAGAAAATGCAGCTGGCCAGTGGCGAGTAAAGATTACCTTTGGGCTGTTTTCAAATCATAGTCCCCTTGCACATGAAACATACATGTGTTCTTTGATACACCTTCCTGATTGTATTAAATTATATTCCCTGTATAATACAGCACACTTGTTAGAGCATGTTTTAAATTTATTGTTTTGAACATTTTTCCAGTAAGCAATGAAACAAAATGCATGAACCAATAATAACAAAACTGCCCAGTTCAGAACATTTCCATCATAAAAGTATACTTAAACCTCTACAGTCCACCAGTATCAGTATATATGGACAATCTCTGCAGAAGTAAAAGTCATCTAAATTCCACATTAAAGAGATCTGTAACTAATGACGAGGTTGCTGCTAGCAAACAACTTTATATTTCAGGGTATTCTCTACAAATAAAGTGGCTGTTGCCCTTGAGGAATAAATTGCCTATGTTACATTTAAAAAAGTGATATATTTAGCTAGTAATATTGTAATAGATGATGGATGGCAAATTGATAACAGTTTCATAGTTACTAGGTATCTTTGCCAAAGAGTACATTCTCAGAACTGCAGCATCCACCCCTTTTAAAAGTACAACAGAGTACAGTATCAGCAATCCATCTCCATACTGTGGTAGTAGAATCCACAGTCTTCTGCATCAAAAGCAAGTATCCTACCTGTTGTGGTATTAACAACACAAGCAGACTTGCATAAGCAGCACTAAACGTCTCTACCCCTGAAGAGCTATGCAACACAAGAAATCTGGAAAAGCCAAAATTTATGGGGGGGGGGGCAAAGGCCCCAAACCAGGGACACATTTTAAACATTGCTTGTATAATCTTAGAAAAGTTGCTAGAATAAAATGTTTTATGTTACCATGCATTTCCTGAAAGACAGGAAGACTGAAACTTAAATGGCTATCATTATTTAGTGAATTTGGTTCTTACTGATTTGCCAGGAGAAACAGACCAAAAGTATGAGCCAAACTTTGGACAGTTACCTCCTTGAATCACAAGTGGTGGTGCTATGGGTAGACGATTTAGCCCATTTCTCCTTATACCTAAGGTACAGGGTTTGAGTCTGAGTAACCCTAACCACAGTTACACCTAACTTGGGCATTTCATGCATACACACATACCTTCTTTCCTAAATGCTGGCAAGTTTCTCACACAGACTGCTGTGACCATGTTGTTGGCAACACACACACACACACACACACACACACACACACACACACACACACACACACACACACACACACACACACCTTTTCTCCTTAATGCTAGCATGTTTCTTGCACAGACTGCTGTGACCATGATGCTGGCAAGTTTCTCAAAGTAAATCGAGCCCAGGAAAAAGCAATGCAATGCTGTTTCTCTTGCACACACTTCTCAATGCAAGTCTTGCACACACACACACACACACACACACACACACACACACACACACACACACACACACACACACACACACACACACACACACACACACACACACACACACACACACACACACACACACACACACACACACACACACACACACACGAGTTTCCCTTAACAATTAAGTACACTGGATGCTGTTTCTGTCCTTAACAGAATTAAGTACAACAACATAAGTAAGTTTAGTGCTGCCATTTCCTATTACCACGTACAGACTGCCGTGATGCTGTACACAAGCTTCTCACATGCACAGATCAGCAATAAGAAAGTAAATAGAGCAAGACCAGTAGAAAGCAATAGGAAGAAGTGATGCTGCTGCCGTTGTTCCTCTTGCATGCACACTTCCCAATGCAGGTCTCTTGCACATTAAGTAAAGCCCCAGTTAAGTAAGCACACACATTATAAGAATCAAGCCCCAGTTATGCCCAAACCCCAGTTAGTCTTTTTTTTTTTTGCCTTACCTGCAGGAAGAAAGATGTGCAGACATGGACCAACAAGTTAAATTAAATATAATGAATGGCTCTGCCTCGTGAAGCTTGCATCATCACACATGCCCTGCATGTGATGACATCAGTAACAAATTAAAACAAACCCCTGGGAAATTCAGAAATTAAAGGGGCCACTCAGGAATTCGTGGCACCCCAATGTTTTGCCTTCAAAACTGGTATTTACCGAGGAATTTGGTAAGGTCGAGAGGTCTGGTCACCCTTTCCTGGAGAACATCTGTGTCAGTGGGCTATTCAATGACAGCTCCTAATTTGCAATTATCTGCAGTCAGTCAGAGGCCATTGACATTGGCCTTGACTTCAGAGACATAAATGCCAAAAAGAGGTCATTCCCAGACTGATCTCTGAGAGGCTCCACTTGTGACTGGCCTCTTTGTAGACATGGACTCCCCAGTTCTAACTTTCTGAATCCTGTCTATGAGTCAGCTGACTATTCACCGGGTGACATAATGGTTTGTACCTAACCTCTTAAGTATGTAAACAATGCCTGAGTAGAGTATTGTGTTAAATGCCTTGTCCAGGTCAAGGTAGGTAGTATGAACCTTTTTTCCTGTCATTCATTGTTTTGGTCAGCTTCTCAAAGAAGTCCGCTATATGAGTAGGCATGACCTGCACTGGATGAAATCAAATTGGGTTGGGTCCAGTGTCTGGAGGTTTCCTATGTCATTATTGATCAGTTTCATGATAATTACTTCCATAGCTTTGCATATGAGACTAGTGAGACTTATGGGTCTGTAGTTTCCAGGGTCTGTAGATGGCCCACCTTTGTACAGAGGGATGATAGTTGCTGCTGTTCGATTAATGAGGCATGACCCCTGTTTGGAGGCTGCAGTTAAATGTCAATTACAGAGGCCCTGAAAAGTCACGTTTCACGATATTTAAATAGCACCCTGGAATATTGTCTGGGCCCTTAGATGCAGAGTTCTTGGCCTTAGGGAGTGATGGCAGGGGAAGCTATATTTGATGGTATTTCCTGAGGGAAGGTTGAGGGGAAGAAAGGGGTAAATTTGGAGCTGAATTTATTGGCTAGTAGGTTTGTTATATCTTCTGGGTCAGTATAGGTAGCTCCATTTAAAATGAGCTCTGCACACAATTGTGTATTGCCTCTAAGTTCCTTGACATAGCTGAATAATGACTTGTGGTTTTCCTTGGCCCGGTAGGCCACATTTACATCAAATTTGGCTTTAGTAGACTTTATTTATCCTCTGAGGTGTTTGTTTAGTTTATGAGAGTGCTTTTATCCTGCTGGGTGCTGCACCACTTAATTTTTGCCATGATTTTCTCCATTCTAAAATACAGCCTATTAATGTTGTGATTCCACCAGGGGGGCTTGTTTTTTGCATTAGTTCTGTACTTCCTGGTGGGTGAAGCTGCCTGTATGCAGCTATCAACCTGCTTCTATAGGGTTGTACTGAAGAGTTCTGTGTAGGCAGCAGTGTTCTCAGGGTTTATGGGGGCTTGAAATGTATCCAGGTTATCAATTAATAGTAGGAAGTTAGCCTTAGATTAGTTCCTGAATATTCCAGGGTTTGCTGGGTTTCCAGGTTTTATTATGGTTATTAAGCACAAGGCCTAGATTTAACTTGTTTGCAGGAGACAAATTTGATCCCACAGATGCATGAAAGATGGGTAAGATCAGGTTATCAGGTTCTGGGACATGCTTCTTATGCTGAGGGACACAGAAGGCGAGTGGACATTTTCAGCAAGAGGGGGACTCAATGGAATACCATCACCCAACTAAACAATCAAGTGGGAAGATACCATGCAGTGAAAGGATACTTTGTAGGTAACCTAATAACCTTAGTGAATTATGCATACCCCTGCCACCACACAGAAGGATATGGGAGAATCATTCAGGCATGGACTGAATTTCAGGAAGGAAAAACAATCTGGATGGGGAGATGCAACACCACTTACAGACACTGAGAGTTTCAAAGGGGTCCAAAATATAATCAGATAAATATTAAGCACTTAAAAGTAAAACAGATCAACTGCAATCAGAATTATTATCTGTTGAAAGACAACAGATGACGGGGGTCATGATCACTGACTTAAAAAGACAAATGGACATAGCATTAGATTATAAACCAGAACAGATGAAGGGGGTCATGATCACTGACCTAAAAAGACAAATGGACATAACTTTAGATTATAAGCCAAAACAGATGAAGGGGTCATGATCACTGACCTAAAAAGACAAATGGACATAGCATTTGATTATAAGCCAGAACAGATGAAGGGGATCATGATTGGCCCTTTTTTTTTTTTAATTATAAAGGAATTCCCAATACTATTCTAGCATGTCCAAAGGTCAGTTGTCAATCTCCTCTCCAGTCCAGCTGGTGAATCTGGGAATCTTGAGGCAATGTTACAACTGCCTCATGTACACAGACAACCCTCTCCTCCTCCCAACAAATTCCAACACGTGAGAGATGCATCCATATAGCCAAACTGGAGGCTAAGCTCTCTCAACTCAGTACTGGCGTAACCAGTCAGGAGGAGAAGGAAACCACACTCACTACAATTCCAGTCTCACATAGACCTACCACGACAGCAAACCAAACACATAAACACACAAAAACATACTCGGAGGCTCTAAATAAAAATCTGCCTAAGCAGCAGAGACCTCCAAAGCAGACACCCAAGCAACCGCTACCCCAAAACAAAACACGTGCAACACATAGCTCACAAAGCCAGTGTGCCGAACAGCCACAGCCCTTAAGGCTAAACAACACACCTGATACACTTGTAATAGGTGACTCTATCGTCAGGCACACTGACATCTCGCTCACCAAGCTGAACAAGGAGAAGGTCACGGTGAGCTGTCTGTCGGGCGCTAGGATCCGCCACATAACACAAGCACTCAGGTCACTCCAAGGCAAGTACAAATATGACTCAGTCATTGTCCATACTGGTGTGAATGACCTGAGAAGTACCTCCCTGGACTACATGAAAAGAGACATAGAGGAGCACTCTGAGTATGTGGCCCAGGCCGGTATGACCCTGACCTTGAGTAGCATCTTACCCTCACCAAGAATGATGCCACAATATGAAGACAAGATGATCAATTTCAACAATTGGCTTAAGTATTGGTGTCATTCAAAGGGGATCCAATGCCTGTCAGCCTGGGATGACATGCTCAACAAGCCACGATGCTTCACTAGGGATGGCTTGCACCTGTCAACCCTGGGCTTTCGGATATTGGCAAAGGCTCTTGCTACCCCTATAGTGCCTTTTTTAGGCAAGGCTCAAAAGACAAACCCACCTCCATAGGTATCACAAGGGATAAGAAACTAAGAGTAATGCTACTCAATGCCAGAAGTCTAAACCTCAAGATGCACACACTCAAAACTCTCCTTAGCAAGGAGAACATCGATATTTGTGCAGTAACAGAAACCTGGTTCAAGGCTCCCGAGAGCACCCCAGCACTACCAGGCTATACCTCATACCATGCTTTTCAGCCCCAAAACTTGGAACGAACCACAAAAGGAGAGGGAGTATCAATATTCGTCAAAGATACCCACACCTTCAGGTTGGTGGCACAGCACAAAGCATCAGAGACTATCCATGTGCAACTAACAGTGGGTAAAACTGCCTTCCAGTTTATAGCCTGCTACAGACCACCCTCCCAAACCCAGGAACCCCACTCGGCCTTCCTGAGAACACTGGAAAATATGAAGGTCTCTCCAAACACCATTATATTGGGAGACTTCAACTACCCAAACATAGACTGGGAGCATTACTCTAGCTCCAACACCCTAGCCCAAAGGTTCCTAGAATTTATAAACTCAAATGCTATGGAACAACTTGTTACCACTCCCACAAGAGGGGAAAACATACTGGACCTGATCATCACCAACATGGAGACTCTATGCTCCAGACCAGAAGTGTATCCCTCACTGGTAAGATCAGACCATAAACTAATCTCACTGGATATTCACATCCGATCCCACCTCCTGCCCAGAAAACCACAGTGAAAAACTTCTCTAAAGCAAATTTCACACTCCTCAGAACTGAGGTGGAATTCTTCAAAGCCCCCGGGCCTGTGGAAAATATGGCCCAGACCGCAGAATCCTTTATAAATGCATTCTTTGAACACCTTCAGGAATGCATGGATCATGCAATCTCAAATAAAACCAAGACCCAATCCTCCAAAGGCAGACGTCCTGTCTGGTGGACCCCAGCCATAAACAAACTATACAATAGAAGGAGGAAGCTACTAAATGATAGAGCAAAATCCCAAAAAGGGAAGGCATCTCTGATCAGTATTAGCAAAAAACTACGGGCACTCATAAAATCGTCTAAGGCCAGCTTCGAGAGAAAAATTGCACAGGACACTAAGGATAATCACAAGGCTTTCTCTAGTTATGTTAGGAACCTGGGTGGGAATTCCCAGATATGCTCAGAATTAGTCCAAAATGACAAAAAAATACACCGAACCCACAGACATTGCCAACATCCTAGCTGACAGATTCAGCGCAAACCCCCCCCCCCACCAAAAGGGCAAATATCTATCCCAGCAGAGTGCTGCCCCCCTGACATCTCAGATGCTCAGGTAAGAGCTGCCCTCTCCAAAGCAAAAAACACAGCATCAATGGGACCAGACGGTGTCCCGGGCTGCATCCTACATGAACTCCAAGAAGAGCTAAACCCAAACATAAAACTACTGTTCAATCTCAGCCTTACTACAGGATATGTACCCAAAGAGTGGCATACAGCAACAGTGGTCCCTCTCCACAAAGGTGGTGCCTCAACGGATCCTAGAAACTATCACCCAATAAGCCTGACTAGCTTGGTCTGCAAAGCTATGGAAAGGATCATCATGGACTTCATAAATAAAGATATTGGGGACCTACAGACACTGGATCCTACCCAGTTCGGCTTTGTTAAGGGCAGATCCTGCCTCTTAAACCTGGTTGATTTCTTTGAAATAGTCACTAAGGTCATTGATGAGGGGAAGGTGGTCCACACAGCCTACTTGGACCTCGCAAAAGCCTTCGATACAATACCTCACTCGGGCATTACAGATAAGCTCACCAGCTTAAATGTAAACCCCTATGTCACTAGATGGGTTGCAAACTGGCTCAAGGACAGAACGCACATCGTTAGAATTGCTGGAGCCATGTCAGACTCCAAACCAGTAACAAGTGGCATCTCACAAGGCTCAGTCCTGGGACCTCTCTTGTTCGGTATATATTTCTCGGAGGCACAGGCCAACACGGAAGGACTGTGGCTGACCAAGTTCGCAGATGACTGCAAACTGGGTGCCATAATAGACTCTCCAGCCGACACAAGCATCCTCCAAAAGAGCCTCATAGAAACAGAAAACTGGTGCCAGAGCCATGGCCTCAAGCTAAACGCCAAAAAGTGTATAGTCATCCCCTTTGGCAAAAACAAAGTGGCCACAAATTACCACATAGGTGGTAATCCATTAAGTACAGAAGAAGTAATTAGGGACCTGGGGACCCAAGTTGATAGCAGTCTCTCATTTGACAACCACGTGGCCAAAGTGGTTAGAAAAACATTTTATATAGCCCACCTAATCATGAAGGGATTCACATCTAGATCAGGGGAGGTCATTGTGCCTCTTTACTCATCCCTCATCAGGCCCATAATTGAGTACAATGCCCCTTTTGGGATGTACCTTACCAGACACCTGCAGCAACTGGAAAGACCCCAAAAGTACCTTAACAAGAGGATCAAAGGCCTCAAACAGATGCCATATGCTGCCCGGTTAAAGAAACTCCAGCTGTACTCAGTGGCATACCACCTGTTCAGGGGTGATCTGTGCCTGACGTATAAAGCCATGTCCAACCCGGAATTAATGGACATGCTGCACCTCAGAAAATCCAAATCCCATCGAGCTACATGCTCAAGAGACTTGAACCTCAGCACTGAAATAAATAGGACATGCTGGAGGGACAGATTCATAACCCAGAGACTCCCTTCACTCTGGAATAAAATCCCAGTCCAGGTTAGGCAGAGTCCCTCATTGACTCTCTTCAAGAGGAATCTTGATGAGTGGATGGGAGATCATAGGTTTAACCCGGGTATCACTTCTGTGTCACTGTTAGACAGAGGCACAGTATACTAACCTCGAAAAAGGGCATAGCAAAATTAATTTAAAATGGGTGACGAAAGCCAAACTCATTCTGGCTAGGCTTATAAATGCCCTAGGGCAGTTAGTCTAGTATGAACCTATGAATCTATGAACCTATGATCACTGACCTAAAAAGACAAATGGATATAGCATTAGATTACAAGCCAGAACAGACGAAGAGGGTCATGATCACTGACCTAAAAAGACAAATGGACATAGCATTAGATTATAGGCCAGAACAGATGATGATGGAATAGAAACTGTGTTATTTTGAAAACTCAGACAAAAATATGGGGCATCTTGCAGAGAGACTTAGGTTCCAAACAGGAAACATTTGGTAACCAAAATCTGGAGCAGTGAAACAAATACTATGGTACAAACCGAAGAAGCTGCACTGAGTGAGTTTGTAAGATATTACATAGGCTTATATTTAACCAAGCAGACCCTTTCTGATACTCCCTAAGCCATGGTGTACAAGGATTTGCTACACTTTTCTTCTGCACAGGGCAGACCAACTTGCTGCTCTGGTCATGTCAGAAGAACTAGATGCAGTAGCAACTTCTTTGACCACAAGCAAAATCTCAGGTCCTGATGGGATTCATCTTGAAATCCTTGTTTTAGTTAAGCAATATCTCTTCCCCAAGATAGTTAGGCTGTTTGACTGGATCCTTAACACAAGAGGTAGACCCCCATCCTGGAGGCAATCAGTTGTACTGATAATCACCAAACCAGGTGAGGATGTTACCTTACTTTAGGCAGAATACCCTACTGCAATATTAAGCCATGACTATAAAATATTTATTGCCATTCTTGTCAAACAACTTTCAGTTTTACTCCCATGTCTGACACATATGAACCAGACAGGGTTTATTAATGATAGGACCACATTTAATACCCTCTTATCAGTGGAACTTATAATAGAAGATTCCACCAGATTAGGTAGGCAACTAGCACTTGTCAGCTGTGATGTGGAAAATGTTTTTGACCAGGTGGGATAGCCCTTATTATTTGAGGTTTTCAAACATATGGGATCCCCTGAGTCACTCCAAACTTTATTAATGAACTTATACCAAGTCTCCTTTGCCAGAATCAAAATAGGTCCAGGTCACTCAAAAGCATTTACTACTTGTTGGGGAACCAGACAAGGCTGCCCCTTGCCTCCACTGTTATTTATCATGTATCTTGAACCATTGGCTCACAAGATAAGGAGTTCACCAATTCGGGAATATCACATTGGGTTAGTCAAGAAACAAAATGCACTGTACGCAGATGATCTTCTACTCTTTGTTGCAAATCTAGAGAGGGATTTCGAACTCACATATAGGGGTATGAATGCTTTTGTGAGACTGTCAGAATACAAGATTATAATTGCCAAAACCAAGGCTATTGGGATCAGCTATGTCTCCAGCTGATTCCTTACAATAAAGTTCCCTTTTATAAACCTGGAAGATAGTCTGACTTGCCTGGGAGTTAAGTTGGCCACATTAGTGCCCACCACCACAAAATTAACAGTCAAAGAGATTTATAACTGACCACAAGGAATATCCAGATAATGGGAGGGTATTTGTGTAGACATAACCCAAAGGACAGAGGAAGTTAAGTGGTTTGTTCTACTGTTGGTATTTTACTACGCCTTGGGACTTCTAGTACCCCTAAGCAGATATCTGCAAGAACTTTAAAAATGTAATCCCTAGATTTATATGTGCCAATTCTAAACCTACAGTTACTTGAGAGAGTTTGTCTCTTCTCTCTGTCCAAGGAGGAATGGGTGCCCTTGACAGTGGCCTTTACTTGCCAGCTGGGAAATTTAAAAAAGGCTTCTGTGAGAAAAATTTAGCACAGCCAAGTATAACCATAAGGCCTTTCACATCTATGTACGTAGCTTAAAAGGCAAGACCCAAGCAGGTTCAGAACTAGTGACTAATGGTATCACGCACACACTGACCTCTCAGAGATAGCAAACCTGCTAGTGGATAGGTTTGGTGAATATTTCACTCTCTTATCCCCTCTAAACTTATAACAAACTTCCCCCCACCCAGCATATCTGAAGACCAGGTCATTAAAGCCTTGTCCAAGGCAAATAAAACACCACCTCTATGGGACCAGATGGCATCACAGACTGTCTTCTAAACAGGCTAAAACATGAAGTAGCATCACCTTAAAAACTCTTTTTAAGCATAGCTAAACCACAGACTTTGTTGCTGTGGAATGGAGAACAGCAACAATTATTCCCCTCCACAAAGGTGGCCTAGCCACAGACCCAAGGATTTACAGACCCATAAGCCTGAACAGCCTCATATGTAAGGCCATGGAACACATTATTATGGACCTTATAAATAAAGACATAGGCGACCTCAAACCTTGGATCTAACCCAATTTGGTTTTGTCAAGTGCAGATCCTGCCTGTTAAATTTGGCGGGTTTCTTCGAAAATGTGACCATGGTCATGGTCAAGAGCAAATCTGAGAACACAGCATATCTCGACTTGGCAAAGGCTTTTGACACAATCCCATACTCAGGCATTACCAATAAACTTAGAAAACTGAATGTAAACCCCTCTGTTGTAAGATGGATTGTCAGCTGGCTCACAAACCAGACACACATTATGAAAGTGGGTGACTCCATATCAACCAGCAGAACTGTCGCCAGTGGGGTGCCACAGGGGTCAGTGGTAGGCCACCTACTCTTTGGTATATACTTCTCAGAAATTCAGGTCAAAACTGAGGGGCTGTGGCTGAGCAAGTTTGCAGACAACTGCAAACTAGGTGCATTTATTGAATCTCCAAATGATGATGTATTTCTTTGCATTCAGTTTGAGACCATGCCTAAGACATCAGTCACTGGTCTGGGTAAGACTGTCCTGGAGTATACTGACATTTATTTTTATATTTTATTTATTTATTTACTTACGTAAAATAAAATAAAATATTTATTTAATTAAAATAAATAAATAAATATTAGTATACTTCAGGAGGGCCTTACGCAAACCAATGACTGATATCTTAATCATGATCTCAAACTGAATGCAAAGAAATGCATCATCATTCCCTTCAGCAAAAATAATGATCCTTCATACAATCAACAACAATACCCTAGGTTCCCATGAAGTGGTAAGGGATCTGGGATCACAAGTTGACTGCGACCTTAACTTCAACCACCATGTGTCTACTGGAGTAAGGAAGACTTTCTATGTAGCACACTTAATTAGTAAAGGCATCGCCTTGAGAGCAAAGGAGGTTATAAGCTCTCTATTCTTGGCACTAATCCTGCTCATAATTGAGTATAATTTCCCATTCGGCATGTACCGTACAAAGCACCTGCAGCAATTGGAGAGACTCCAAAGGTTTCTAACAAAGAAGATCAAGGGACTCCAGGGTGTGCCTTACACAGACCATCTAAAGTCCCTGTCACTATACTCTGTATCATATAATCTTCTTATGGGAGACTTATGCCTGGCTTACAGAGCAATCTCAGAGCCAAACCTAATGAACTTGCTACATATCTGTAAATCAAACAGGACTAAAACTACCCATTCCAGTGACCAAAATATGGCCTGTGACTTAAACAGCCAACTAACACAAACGGAAATCCACTGTCGCCAGGTGCAAACACTTTAATGGAGTTAAAATAAGTGCTTTTGTCTTGGAAACAAGACTTCATCAGATGACTTAAACAGGACATTCTGGAAGGACAGATTTGTCTCCCAGGGACTGCTGTGTCTTTGGGATAGGCTACCAATTCATGTGAAATGTAGCACCTCTATGACACCATTCAAGAGGAACCTGGACGAGTGGATGGGGCACTATAAATTCTTACCAGGGATAGTGCCCACAATCCTCCTGGACATGGGGAGTCATTACTAAATGCAATCCTGAATATTGACTAGCATATATATGGTATTACATCGTGATGAAACTGCTAGGCTTCAAATGACCTCTGGGTCGATAGCCTAGTAAACTCCTATGATCCTATGATCCTATTTCAGGATCTCCATTTAGTTCAGTTCTGCCCAGATTGGTTAACCCTTGACTTACTACAGTAAATTATTCAAGGGGAGATGACTAAAGGACATGTAGACAGTATAATATCGCAGAAATTCCTCCAAAAGGTTAAATGGGCTTTGCTAACATTAGATTGTATGCAGTGGGAAAACAGGTGAATGTCCATAATGGCTGTTTCCTTTTTGAAGCACACAGAATCTGCCTTAACACTATGCTGCATCTAACTGAGAGACTGGTATTCTGGGTAGAATTGATATGGCTGACTACTGATTCCTTTTAATCCAAACTTGATCACAGGTTTGGAGTAGGGCCCCTACCCAAAAGCATATATAAGCTACTATCAGCAAACAAAGGCTCATTTAAGGCTAACTGAAGTTAAACACACTGACATAACAAGGCTTTTTCAATGGGTGACAAATACGCAATTATGCACAATGCCTATTAAGGGTGCACTGAGTTGCTTATCTATACTACTTACAATCCCTAAGGGGAAATCTACAAATAAATTATGTCTCAGATGGGAAGTGGAGCTGGGTGTAGCCATTGACAGGAAACTTGGCAGTCTTCTTCTTGCCCCAAGCTATACCATCAAGTCCTTTGTGTTCAGATTTTTTGGGTGACATTGCCTGTTCAAGTACTTTTATAATCCTTCTAAACTGCACAGAATTTTTCCTTATTATAACAGCACTGTTGGATATGTTGTCACATGAAATATGTGACTCGTCACATATTTATGTGGGCTTTACCAAACTGTCAGAGTTTAAATTGCAACTACAATCTCTGCAACAATATTTTTCCAGACCCTCCAGTGATTATGACATCTGTCTTCTTTGTCAGGCATCACAGTAACAAGGTCACAAACAATACCACCTCAGATATTCTGAACCTTATATTATTAGCTGCGAGAAAAGTATGCATCAGACATTGGAAATTGGTCCAACCCCCTTTAATAACAGATGTTATCAGCATATTAAATGAGGCTAGACTGGTGAAAATGAAGAATGTAAAACTCAATCTTAACAATCCCACAGCAGAGAAATAGCAATTTTGGACAAGTCAGTTAAACCCTAGTGAATAACATGAAGTTACCCTGTATGCATGGCATAGCAAACCCGCATTGTGTGCCTATTAGAGAACCGAACAATCTTTCTTGTTTGATGCATTTCCTACAACAAATATCTCTTAGTTTGTTAGTATCAAAGGAATGGTGATGTACTCCATTATTTTTTTGTTTTTACTGTTCTGTTCATTACATATTTGTAAATTTGTCAGAAAAAACACATGGATTTGAAAAAAAATAGATTGGATCTTCCTGCTGTCCATGAAATTATCAAACATTTTCCCCAATATCCCAGGTTAAACTTGTCTGTTTTAACAGGATGTGACTTTACTTAGAGCCAATGTGTCACAGTCACGTTACTGTTGGGAAATCATAGTTTTGACTATATAGACAATGAGCTATTTTGCTCTTTGGTATCCTGAACTGATGGCTCTTTTATGTTTTGATTAACTTAAAATTTATTGAAATGATTTATTGAGTTGATGTGCTATGCTTTGTTTTCCTTCTGCATTCTTAAATATCCAGTAGAGCTTTTAAAAAAGAAACAGCTAGATCTTTTTTTTCATGTATTCAGTACTTTGTGTGACATTTTTAAGGGTCTGTATGACATTAAATTCAATTTTATTAGGTACAAATATTAATGAAACATGAAATGTGTCAAGTTAATTGACAAGCGCCTCTAGATGGTAAAGTATCTGTCAGCTGAAACACTGATAGTTTTAAAATGTAAAATTCTATGTTTGCTTCATTTTATGCCCAATGCAGTCAGAGTTTATGCAGTCTAGGATTAAGAAATAACACAATGTTTACACCATCCCTTAAAAAAGCTGTCTTTTTGCTCATCAGTCTTTTCAAACTGCAGAAGAAGCCTGAAAAATGGTGCAGTATATCTGTCTCATTAACCTTCGCTCTAATGTTATCTCTGACAACCAAAGGCTGACCCTTTTCTCTGTGACTAATGGTTAATCAAAGCAGTGTTCTATCGAGTCTAATGGCCAGCTACTAAACACAGTGTGTGGTAAAGTACTTTTGTTAAGCCCAGCAAAGAAGTTGAATGATCAGCCATTGTGCTGTGATGTTTTAAGAGAAAGGACTGTAAGTTTATATAATTTGGCTAGACTGATTATTGTGTCATTTTGACAATTTTCACAAAGTATTTTACGTAAGGCAAATGCTCATCTGTATCATAGGATCAGAACATACAGACAAACACAAGCAGAGACATAAATACATACACACACACACACACACACACACACACACACACACACACACACACACACACACACACATATGGTCAAACACACATGCAAATACACACACATTCACATTAAAATTAGGAATAAGTGAATGACAGGGTCTGATTTATCCTGAGTCTTACAGGTGCACCTTTCTTCCCTTTTATGATAACACAGTACATACCTATTATGCTTGTATTGCAGACTTGTATGGCCTTACCATTACTGGATATCCATGTTAAATTCCATACTTTAAGGAAGGGAATTTACCAAAAATCATATTGCAACAGCAAAGGAGATTAGGACACGAGCACTAATTTCCATTCCTCTGAGGGTTCGATTTTGGCATACATTGTCTGCTTAGTTACCTAGTAAGAAAAAAAGAGATTTAAGTTGCAGAAATTATCGCTTTTCAAATGTTTCTAAACACTTTCCTTGACTGCCAGCATATGCTTCTTACTAAATGCAGCCTACATCTCACTTTTTCTCTGTTCGAGTGCAGCTTAGGTAATAGAGCTCTAATTTCAGGGACTGCTACAAAAAGCTGTTTTTTTCTGTATATTTTTGCTAGGCAGTGTTAGAACAGTGTGAGCAATATGATTATATAATCTGTTCATTTTTTTAAAAAAGTATTGTATCAGAGAATCAAGCATTGGAGAGGTTACTCACTGTTTTATGGTGGATATTAATTGCCTCAACTTCAGTTGAAATATTCAAGAATATGTAGTGCCACTGCCTCTTTTTGTATATTCAAAGATATATTATTTCTGACCATATTGGATTCATTTATCATTTGTATAACACTTTGTACTTTTCTTTAAATGCTAAATGATGTAGTAACAAATCATGAAGTTGTTAAACAGAACATCAGACATACAAGTGTATACCTAGTGGTAAATTGGTACTATAGATGTGTCCATGTGTACTCCCTCTTTAAGAAAAAAAAATGCCCAAAGTCAGCTTAGTGCACAAAACTCTCTTACAGTTTTCTTTCTTTATTTCACACTAATACTTTCACTGTAAATGTGAAAAGTATGGTGCAGAATAACACACACACACACACACACACACACACACACACACACACACACACACACACACACACACATATATATGTGTGTGTGTGTGTGTGTGTGTGTGTGTGTGTGTATTTTTTAACTTTGCATTTTTCTGACTCATTTAACTAAACAAAGTGAGAAATAGTTAAGTATAAATGTATTTCCTGAAAAGACTCAGGGAGGGAAAATGCTGCTGAGCTGTTTAGAATAGTAATGGGCAATGCAAGTATGACTTAAATGGGCCAAAGCCAGGACCATGTTAAAGGTTATTATCAGCTCATATTGTTAATCATCTATGCTGTGCTGCAAGGCATGTTACACTGAAAGCTTCTGCCAACATAAATGAAGTTATATTGCAGTACTGAATTTTATTCCTAACTCCTAGAAATCTACTCTATAACAATATTTATTGAGGTTTAATCTGATAGATCATTAACAAAATGACCAGAGATAATTCAGCACCCCACACAGTTACAACTAAAACTACTGCTTCTGTGTCAGAATTCTCTCTCTCTCTTACTGTCATTCTTACTCTCACCTTCCCTCTCTGTAAAAAACTATTCTTTCTACTTTTTTGTGCTTTTCAGTGTATGAAGTTATAGATTATAAGGATCAATATATTATGATGTTGAATTAGTGAAATTTCAAAAGGATGAATTTATGCTGGGACCAAACACACACACACACACACACACACACACACACACACACACACACACACGCACGCACGCACGCACACACACACACACACACACACACACACACACACATACAATCAAATTTGCAGTTCACTGAAGGATTTTGTTGTGTCCACATTTGTAGAATGTACATTTTTTTGTTGAGTACTGGAATGTAAGGTAAGTGGGACTGCCAGAATGATTATTTGTAAGGAAAGTTTTGGCACTGGGTTAGAGAGAGAGAGAGAGATTGTATATGTGTGTGTGTGTGTGTGTGTGTGTGTGTGTGTGTGTGTGTGTGTGTGTGTGTGTGTGTAAGCTTCTAATTGCTAGGGTGGTTAGGGTTAGAGTAATGGTTAGGGAGGAGGATACTAAAATGCACAATATTGATCCACAAATGAAAAAAATGTTAAAACAGTGTATATCTGTCTATCTATCTATCTATCTATCTATCTATCTATCTATCTATCTATCTATCTATCTATCTATCTATCAATATAATTGCATCATGAGATATGTACAACTCAAAATATTTAAAGCAAAGCACAGAAAGCACAAAACACTGAATATTCATACTATTGAATCAAAATATATCTAATAATTCTCTCCAATTAAAAATATCCTGTATCATTCACTACAACTACAAAACTGAGACTTAATGTTACCTTAGTAGTGGTATAGCTGGGGAAAGTGGTTTTAGTAATATAGTTTAATGTGTTGGACTGTGTGTGTGTGTGTGTGTGTGTGTGTGTGTGTGTGTGTGTGTGTGTGTGTGTGTGTGTGTGTGTGTGTGTGTGTGTGTGTGTGTGTGTGTGTGTGTGTGTGTGTGTGTGTGTGTGTGTGTGTGTGTGTGTGTGTGTGTTTGTCTATGTTTCTTGTTCAATGGTATTGATAAAGAAAAGGTGCCTAGTACCCCAAAATATAGAATAGAGTTGGAGATAGGTAATCTTATGTTTGACTGCTTTTCATTTATTCATTTCATTTATTTTACATTTGTTTACCAGGAAAGTCTGACTGGACACAGGTCCTTTATCAGTGGAGGCCCGGGGAGAAAAGCTCCACATATGTCACAGAATCATATAGCACAATATCACAGGTACATAAGAATAACACTATTCATATTGCATTATTCAGAACTAAGATAACACAATAAATGATATAATAACAATAATAGTACAGTATATAATAGTACAATATACAGGTAGAAAAGAAGATGCACCTTTAACAGTACAGCGAAAATAACACTCAGCATGATAGTACCTGATAATGTAAGGGGGATGTCAAGTGTCAATACTTAGGAGATGCAGGAACTGTGGAAAGGAAGAGAGAGGAATGAGAAAAGAGACTTGCAAGAGAAAGTGAAGTGGGTTGCCTGTAAAATAAGGGAGGGAGAGGTGTTTACTTTACAAGAGTAAGAAGGATGGAGTCACAGTTTCAAGTCCAGTTAGTTTGCAGGTGTGTTTTTAAGGATGTCTTAAAGTGAGCGAAGGGTATTGTTGCTGTTATATTTGTTAGCAGAGTGAATTGCAAGAGGCTCCTGCAAAGATGTTGGGTTTATGACTTGAAGGAGGAGTTTATTATTAGACCGTAGGACCATAGTGCTGGAATAAGTATGAATTAGGTTTCGTAATGCAGGAATTTTATCAGGGTCATAAAGAATCTTGTGGATTAGTATAAGCTGGTTGTAAAGAAGAAGGAGGGGCAGTTCAAACCAGCTGAGTTGTTTAAGAGCTAAGCAATGGTGTGTTTTATATGGGCTGTTGGTGGCAAACCTTGCAATTCTTTCACAGCAAAAATCAAGTTTGGCTAAATATGATTTTGTATGATTGGTGAGGATAGGAGAGGCATATAGAAATGTAGAGATGAAATGTGTTTGAGCTACTTTAACCCGGGAACTGTTTGTGAGGAATTCTTTGGTTCTGTATAGCCCCCCCCCCATTTTTTATGTACTTTATAGTGAGTGAGATGTGCATGTCAAACTTCATGTTGCAGTCTATCTCAACTCCTAGATGTTTAGTGAGAGTGACAGAAGAGATAGTAGTTTTATTGTCAGAAATGATAGTAAAAGTGGGTATGGTAGGCAGGAATATAAGAAGTTTGGTTTTGTTGGGGTTAAGTATTAGTTGACAGTTGGTAAGCCATTTTTCTACAGAAAGGAAAGAGGCCTGTGTTTTTAGTTGCAGTTCATGGATGGAAGGAGAGGAACAGATAAGTGTAGAGTTATCAGCGTATTGGATGACTGACACATGTAAAGAAGAGGAATGGAGGCTGTTAGTGGAGACAGAGAAAAGTAAAGGACCAAGGATGAACCCTTCGGGAACATTCATTGTGACTGGTAATAGCGGATAGAGTTCTTGTCTCCACAGAACTGCTTGCTCTCTTCCTGTTAAATAACTTTGAAACCAGGTAATTGAGGGTTCACTAAGATTCAGATCTAGAAAAAGAAGTGAATTCTGCTAAAGAACGCTCAGCAGAACAAAAACAATGTAAATATTGGAAGAGTCATGCACCACACCTATTAGTATTTCATCTGAGTATTCAAAACTTGCTAAACAATAAAAATGTCAGAAAGACAGCTTCAAAACAATAGCTTCAATAATAGGCTTTTAACATGTTGAATCCACAATATATGAAATATAGAGCTTTGCTGTTGTAAAAGTCAAGTGGCGTTGTAATTCCACAGCTTTAAAACATGTGGATGTCATAAAAACAGAAAAAACAAACATAAAATTGAAGAACCCTACTGATGTAAACAATGGACAAGCGCTTTCAGCCTTTTCAAGCCTTCTTCAGATCCAAGTAGGTAAGCTGGGTTCAGTGTTTAAATGTTGGTATCATCCAATGAAACACCTCAGTGAATGATGAATGTTAACCAATCAAGTTAGTCCATTGGTACGCACCTCCATAGCTTGAAGTTAAAACTCTTTATTTAAAACTCTTTGTTTAAAACAACATGACAGTCTGACATTTCTAAGACAGACTCAGACATATTTAAAGAAAAGCTCTATATTTCATATATTGTGGATTCAACATGGTAAAAGCCTGTTACTGAAGCTGTTGTTTTGAAGCTGTCTTTCTACCATTTTGCTTGTTTAGCAAGTTTTGAATATTCAGATGAAATAAGATTCAGATCTGAGAGGAATTTAATCAGTTTGTTGTGGTTAACCATATCAAATGCCTTGAAGGGGTCAAGAAAGATAACAGTGACATAGTTGTCATTATTCCTATTGGTGTTTACCATATCAGTGAATGACAAAAGAGCTGTTGTGGTACTGTGGTACAGCCTGAAACCATGCTGAGTATTGTTTTTGAAGGATGTGGGTGGTGAGGTAATCCATGACTTGAGAGTGTATACATCTCTCCAGTATTTTGGGCAGAGGTAATAGTATTGCTATAGGTCAATAACTGGTTAACTCTTTTGAGGTACTCCCTTTGTGGAGTGGAATAATATGAGAAATTTTCTAAATCTCAGGGACTAGAGTTTCCGATATAGATCAGTTGATAAGTATGGATACGGGATATGTGATGGCATCAGCAGCAATTTTCAGAAATTGAGATGGGAGTTTTCCAGCGGCTAAGGTGGTGGGATTTAGTTTCTTAAGAAGTTTCCTAATTGTCTCAGTTGAGACATGATGGAAGGAAAAGCCATTGTTCTTACTATGGGAATTAGATGGTTGTTAGGGGGATGGAGAGCACTGAGTGTTTGCTAGTGCAAGGATGGATTCTGTGAAGAATTTGTTGAATTGGGTGGTAACACTGAGTGAGGTATCGGTTATAACTGGAGAAGGGGTACCTGATTTTCAAGGAAGGGGAACATTGTTAATGTCCGTCAAGAAATTGTTGGGGTTGTTTTGATATTTAGTCTGTATATTGTGGTAGTGACTACTTTTGTCTAGTTTGATACATTTCTTTGATATGCTGCAGTGGTACGGCAGTAGCATTGTTACCTCACAGCAAGAGGTTCTCCCGTTCGATTCTCGGCATGGCTTGGGAGTGCCTTCTGTGAGGACTCTGCACGTCCTCCCCGCGGTTGGGTAGTGTTCGAAAGACATGTGTGAGTAAATGGGCATGCCTTCGTTGAAGCTTGGGCATCGAGCTGGCACCTCGATGTTTCAAAAAATCTATTGCCAATCATTAGTGGACTGGAGTTCTGCTGTGGTGACCCCTTACCAGGAAAAAGCCGAAAGACAAATAACAACAACAATAACATTACGTAATTCAAGATATTATCTGTTTGTCTGTAAGGGATCTGGTTTTGTGCCAGTGGGCCCAGGGTTTGTCTCTGGATTTCAGTAGAGATATAGTCTCTTTGCTCAACCAGGGAGCATAGGTGGATTTTCTTTGATTTTTCTGGGAGGGGCCTGAAAGTTTAAGATATCTAAGAAAGTAGAGTTGAAGTACAGAACAGCTTCTTCAAGGTTAAGCTTCTTAAGAGAAATCCAATTACATTCTTTTAGTCCATTAATAAAGCTAGATGGGTTGACATTTTTCTTGTTTCTTATTATCTGGTAATTAGAGGGCTTTTCTAGAGATGTACATTGTCTTACTGCAAATGTATGTAAGTGGTCACTTAAGCCATGAATGAGACATGTAGAATGCGAGATATGATTTGGTCTGTTTGTTAGAATTAAGTCAAGAAGTGACTGCCTGTTGGTGGATTTGTATATTTTAGTGGGTGATTGGATGAGCTGAGAAAATCCATGGAAGTTGGTGAAGTTGCTGTGAGAATTGGAGTTACTAGTTGACTAATCAATATTGAAGTCCCCCAAGATGATGGCTTCATGTTGGAGGATCTCAGAGGCCCAGTGGAGTAAGGTCTCCAGGGGAGATATGTTGTTGCTGAGAGGGATGGAGCAACAGACTATATTGATACTTTTTCTGGGGATAAATTTTAATTTTGAAAGTAAAATTTCAGAAGTGCATGCGACAGGTGTTAGTATGTCTAGGGATTCTACGGTTAGCTGATATTTAACTAACAGAGCTACTCCACCTCCTTTTTTAGTAGTATAATCCTTACGCAGGATATAATAGCCTGGGGCTAGAATTTCATTGTTAGAAATGTCTGGTTTAAGCCAAATTTCAGTTAATAGTACTAAGTCAGGTGAATATAAAGAAAGAGTACCATGAAGGTCATGGACTTTTTTGCTAATACTTCTAACATTTATATAAAGTATGAGCAGGTCATTAGCTTTACTGGAAGCAGGAAAGTGTTATGGGGTAGAATAATGTTAGACACATAGATGTTTTTATCAGATGGGCCAGGGCTAAGATGCACGTCGCCACTGAGACTTAGTCTGGCTGCTCTTTCCACTTTGGTTCTTATGACTGTGGTGTGTACTTTATACAGACACACACACACACACACACACACACACACACACACACACACACACACACACACACACACACACACACACACACACACACACACACACACACAGGACATGCACACAGGACACACACACACACACAAATATATATATATATATATATATATATATATATATATATATATATATATATATATATATATATATATATATACTTTTTTTTTTTTTTGGGTGGGGTCTCCCTTTGGACATCAGTAGCCCATATTGGGTCTACTAGCCTATCTCCTACCACCCTGGATTTACTATGGTAGTGCTGGCACTAGACATGGATCCTAAGGTCATCCTGAGGGCTTGGGAATCATCGGCATCTGTCCAGGGACTTCAGTCCCTTCCCCATCTCCTATACTCATTGATTACATCCAAGGGCAGTTCCCTTCTTTGGGCCACAGTTCCCTTAAGGGAGCATCATCAAAAGTTGCCCTGACATCCCAGATGGGCATGCCTATCTTTTCTTGCCACTCAGTCATTTACTGTAGCCACTAATCAACCCCAGGTTCACTGGGCATTAGTCAGAGCTTTATCCCTCTGCACCACCAGACGGGCAACTAAAAATGCACAATATTGATCCACAAATGATCAAAACCTAATGGTTGACCAAGAGAAATGTTAATATATAGAAAATCAAAAAAATGTATTAAAAACAATGTATATACACATCTTTCTCTCTTTGTGTGTGTGCGTGTCTCTCTCTCTCTCTATGTATATATATATATGGGTCTCCTACTGTTTGTCAAAAACACAGTTTGTCGAGAAACAGGAAGTCAGACCATTTGTTGAAGTACATTATAGTGGGGATAAGGAAATATATCCTTTTCCCCACTGTAGTGGGATCTCGGAGTTAGTATATTTAAGTAGGGGGGTGTGGGAGGTGGTGGGGGGCTTGCCCCACTTCAAAACAGTGTTTACAGTAGATTTTTTTTTTCCCAATTCGGTGAATCGGCTTTCATGAAAGTACACTTTCGATGTAGTGTGCTTTCGTGAAAGTGGGGTTTTACTTTTTTTTTTTCGAGATTGTGAAATTACGATAAAGAAAAGTAGACCCATATATATATATATATATATATATATATATATATATATATATATATATGTGTGTGTGTGTGTGTGTGTGTGTGTGTGTGTGTGTGTGTGTGTGTGTGTGTGTATATATATATATATATATATATATATATATATATATATATATAAAATATATGTGTATATATATATATATATATATATATATATATATATATATATATATATATGTATATATATATATATATATATATATATATACACACACACACACACACACACACACACACACACACACACACACACACACACAAAATTATGTCATTAGACATCTGAAACTCAAAATATCAAACTTCAAAATATCTAAAAAAAAGACTGAAAGTACAAAACCCGAAAACTGATAATATCAAATCAAAAAATAACTAATTATTCTTTACAATTAAAAATACCCAACATCATTCACCCCAACAACCAAATGCATGAAGTGTTGTACTGGTAGTAGTACTGTTCGGGGAAGGATTTTAGTAATATAATGTGCAGGTTTGGGTTAAAGGCAGAGGTAGGTTTAGGAGCTGGGGTAGGTTTAAAGTTATTGCTAGCACATGAGTAAAGCTAAACCTAACCCTATGCATTATGTTACTAAAAACCCTTCCCTAACAGTATCACTACACAAGACAAAAAAACGCTCACACAGTGCTAGACATGGAAAATACTTAAACACTATTGCCTTATATAACCCTTAGCCTTATCTATGAAAAATTTACTACAATCTTTTTTTTATTTTTATTTATTTTATTTTACATTTGTTGACTGGGAGAATCCGACTGGATAATTGTCCATTTTCAGCAAAGGCCCAGGGAGAAAAACTCAGCATTTTGTAAATATACAAAGTTATACAAAGGCAAGCAATCATATACAGCATCATTTCATACATACAGTGAATGAATACAAAACATATTTTTTTTAGAAATACACAGAGAGAAAAAAATATATATGCATATTTTGGTTCCACATTTTAGAGGTAGATAGAGAAGAAATATTTTAGCCGCAACTGGTAGTATTATGATACATTAGTTGTAAGAACAGTAATTTTCTTGAACTTATGAGAGTATGTATGGTTTGCCCATAGAGTTTACAAGAGAACAGCAGAACTGCTAGTAGATGTTCAGTCATTCATTTTCCTGAACATTTTTACCTAAATACAGTATATAAAATGAGCATCCAGTCAAAATTGTTTTCATTATTTTGTGCTTTCGGTGTTTTTCACCCCTCAAAAACTTTTCAGTTAAATGCTCTTTATATATATATATATATATATATATATATATATATATATATATATATATATATCAGTTATCACTCCACACATTTTATTGCATGCTGAGCCACTGCTTTTTTTTTTCCCCCCAGTGGCAGAGTTTGTTGAATTATGTACAAAGTTCATTATATGTACATAATTCAAAGGTTTTTGCCCTTTCATCGAGTTTGTATGACCCTGTTAGTATATTTGATTTCAGGAAGGCAGGGAAAAGAACCCTAGTCATAAAGTGTGTGTGTGTGTGTGTGTGTGTGTGTGTGTGTGTGTGTGTGTGTGTGTGTGTGTGTGTGTGTGTGTGTGTGTGTGTGTGTGTGTGTGTGTGTGCAAAGTCTCCTATGTAAAATGTTTTTTTTTCTTTTGGTAATTTCAAATGTAACAATTTTTTTGATGATTATATTAATGATTAATGGTAATTGTAAATGAGCATTTTTGTATTTTGATCAAACTCACCACAGATTATTCATTATAACAGAAGCGAATGAGAGAGAGAGAGATAAGTAGGGAGAGAGAGAGAGAGAGAGAGGTAGAAGATAAAGTCCACACACGAATGAGGTTTGTAGGGAGTACTTGTTGTTTAAAAATATGCTGTTTAATGGGTTTTCCATTTCATAAGGAGATACATTTATGGACAACCAGCAGTGAGTATAAGGGAACTGAGCAGATTCCATCGCCCTATCTCTTAACAAACTGTAACATATCATAAAGGAATCTAATAATGCTATTAGAAAACATATTGCAGAGTATGTACTTAAGGTTGCCACAGATAAAGTAAGCTATGAATATTTATTTAGTTATAGCAAGAAATTAAGGAAAAATGTCCAAGAAAGCACTGATCTAATCAATAATAATATCACACATTCTGGTCCCTGAGTTATATTACAGCAGATAAATTTAGTGCAAAGTTGAATAGAAACTAGGCCAAAGACCTGGAAGTTGACTGGGGTGAAAGTGCAAGATTTTCGGGAAATATTTAGGGTTCTAGTATGTTGGAAGGAAGAGCAAATAAGTAAAACTGAAGAAGAATGTCAGTATGTCAGACAACATGCATGAAGACTATATGACTGATTTATGGCTGAGCCAGGAATGGAAATAAAGGGGAACATATCAGTCAACTGCCACCCATTTTAGCGAGTGCTGACTAACAGTGGAGTTTTCTTTTTTCTCCACTGTGGTATGACTTTGCAGTGGGTATTTTTCAGTTTGTGGGATGTTGTTTTTTTTTTACACTTGCAGGATGTAAGGGGCCTCCTCTTTTGTAGTAACAACTTTCCTCTGAGGTTTGCTAAAAGTTATCTTGGACTACTTTTCTATCAATCTGCACTCAAATAAAGAGCTGTGGATTGACTGACATCAATGCAAATAATATTTGTAAGGATAGTTTAGTGAAATAAAAGAAGCCCAGAAAGTTTTCCAAAGAAAGAAGGAGTGTAGGAGAAAAAAGTGGGAGACAAGACAGAACAGACTAATAAGGAATACCTGCTGGCTTAGGAAGAGGCAAAGAGGACAGTTCTAATGCAAATAACAAGGTATCACAGGCAATCTGTTATCTTCAACCCACTTCTAGAAAGTGAGTCAGCAGATGGCTCTAAGAAACTTGTTCTGGTTGCTTTGCAAAGACAAAAGGATAGTCATTAGATACCATTCATAAGGGATGCCAGCAACAGCCTCCTCACCAGTCCAGCAGACATTAAAGGCAGATCGAAGGATCACTTCCAGTAACGTCTGAATGAAGAAAACCCCACAGGAGCTGTAATGACCCAGACACAGCCTACAACGAAAGAGGAAGAAGAAATCACCCTAAGTGGAAGTAAAAACAGCACAAAGGAAAATCAAATAAGCAAAGTAAAAACAGCACAAAGGAAAATGAAATAAGCAAAAGTAGGAAGCTCAGATCAGGTCACAGCAGATATGGTCAATTTGTTTGGTGAGTCGAGGGAAAAATTGCTTCTAGGTATACTCATAGCAGTATGGAGAGCAAGGTGTATCCCATACAAATGTAGAAGAACCATCCTAGTGCCAGTGTACAAAAACAAAGAGGACATTCATAGCTGTGGGCAGTACAGTGGTGTTAAACTCATGTCACACTGCATGAAAAGGGCTGTAGAAGGTAAATGATAAATGCAGAGCAGTAGAAAGCAAGGTGGAAGAAGAGAAGTTTGCATTCAGATCAGGGTACTGCCCAATAGGCACAGTGTTTACAATGAGACAGATAATGGCGAAGAATTTAGCGATGAGAAAAAAGTCCGAATATTCACACCTAGACTTGAAGAAAGATATGGCAAGTTTCCAAAAAAGTTAAATTGGCAGTACTGTGATGGTTCAAAGTTATGGAAACATGTAAAAGGGTCCAAGGTCACAAACACAAACAGTATTTGGATTCATATAAGGGTTTCACAGTCGGGCTGGGTTTGCATCAGGGTTCGGCTCTGAACCCACTGCTGTTCATAGTGATGATGGACTACATTAGTATATCTGTCAGAAGGGTCAAATCAACAAAGCTGCTGTATACAGATGATCTGTCATTACAAGCTGACTCTGAACAGGAACTTTAGAAAATGATGGAGAAATGGACTACAAAATCAAGACACATGCAATAAATCTGAGACTAGACAAGATGGTTGCCACAGAAGCAATTGGAGGAAATCAGAAGAGTTTAAAATATAGATAGAAGGGAAATAGGGGAACAGATTAACAGCTTCAAGTAGCTGGGAGAGGTGGTTGAGAAGAAGGGAAGTCTGTATGAGGAAGTAAAATCTAGAATCAGAGGGGATGCAGCCAACAGAGGGTCAGGGGTAGTGTTTGACAGAAGAATGACAAAGAAAATAAAAAGTAATCCGCACAAAATAACACTGCAGCCAGGACTTCTGTGTGCTACAGAAACCTGGACAGTAAAAGAAGAGCAGATGAGGGAACTAGAAGTGACGTAGCTGAAGTACCTGAGATGTGACTTAGCAGACTGCGAGACAAAGAAATGTTATACTTAGTCTTTAAACTGTATATGCACTCACTTCTGTAACGTTAGAGTCCAGCTCAAAAAAACTACTATTAACAAAATCTGCAGATTTGTTCTTGCAGAACCCCAAATCCATCACTGCCAGTTTTTGCAGCTGTATAAGTGGCTACCTGTAAATGATATAGTCACATTTCTACTTAGCTATCACATTTACAACCTGTTGAAAATGGAACACAGCCCCCCAAAAGCAAAATTACAAATCAAACGCCTAACTACATACTTGAAGACAACCAAGAAGACTTATTTATTAATTAATTTATTTAACTTTGTCTGGGTGGCCATGGTGGTGCAGTGGTTAGCTTTGCAACCTCACAGCAAGAGGTTCTCCGGTTCGATCCTCAGCCGGGTGCCTTCTGTGTGGAGTCTGCATGTCCTCTCTGTGGCCGCATGGGTTTTCGACTGGTGCTTCGGTTTCTTCCCACATCCCAAATACATGCTGCAGATGGATTTGACACTCTAAATTGGCCCTAGGTGCATGTGTGTGCCTTCTGTGGAAGGTTAGGCACCAGGCTGGCAACTTGACACTGTAAAACTCCGCTGCCAATCATGAGCGGACAAGGTGATCCACTGTGGCGACCCCTAACCGGGAAAAAGCCGAAAGAAGATTTGTTTACCAGGGTATACCACTGATCAAATAATGAACAATTGCTGGCTTAACCCAGTTGATAGCATAATCCTCATTAAATATCACATTTAAACCTTCACAGGAGAAAGATCAATCTTTAAAATAGGCATAACTTTTTGGAATCACCTACATGCAGAAGTGAGGGAACAAAGGATACTTCTATTATTTAGAAACAAACTAAAAAAAAACAACTGTTTAAAACACACCATCCCTAAATAGCTACTCACTTTAGCTTACTTTATATTCGTACCTTTCTTGTCAAGTTCTACTTTTAACAAACGACCACTGACTGAATGTGCTTACTTAATTGTACACACTGCAAAGTATAATATCACATACATGTATAATTGTAAAAGATATACAAATGTATTGCCTGTTGTTTGTTACTACATTACCTGTAACTCTGTGTGCTCTTTATTCAATGCATACGTTTCTGATTGTGTCTTGTTCCGTATTGGCACAGTTATGAGTGAAAATAGCCCATTAACCAGTCCACCTACTCAGTTATGAAACTGAAATAAATAATAAATAAACTGAGATATTGTTGTTCAAAATGTTTAATTTTTATAACAATTGGGTTACTACCAGTGTCAGAGACAAACAATATTTGTCCTAGCTTTTGATGTGTTTGATAGAGTCAACTATATTTTTTGTTTTCAGATATGGTTCATTTTAGTTTTCTTCCACAGTTCATTAGTTACAAAACAAATGACAACTCATTTACCAGCAAATGGAACTATTATGCCTAGAATAAGATAAGGATGTCTTCTGCCACCATAGTCACACAACACTTACACTAACTCCCTGTTTTAATCTGATTTTTAAATGATAATGATGTAATTTCACGTAAAATGATAATTAACATGACCGTTACAGCAGTCGATCACAATGTTAATACTTCTGTACTATGTCACACTAACAATACCTCCAAAACATTAAAAATCTATTCAGTTTTTTTGCAGGATGCAAGAAATTTGAATGATAATTTTTTTTCTTTTTTGGTACTGAGAGAGTAAAAGAGCAGCCTCTCCATAGGTATACTTTAGATTCATGGGAACTGGTCAGGATCCCTTCACGCTGGGGGGACTATGATACCAGTTGATCAACATGTAACACTTTTTTCAAAACTTTCAAATTATAAATTAAAAGTTCTTTTCACTAGCTAAATTTATGTGAATTTCATGATATAGAGAAAGCTCTTACTTGAAATTGCAGTCCCTAAATAAACTAATTATCGGATTTATTAACCTGATATTTAATTTTTTTTTTTTAGATTAAGCAAGTTACTTAAGTATATTACTCAAAACACAAAAAATAATCTTTGATATCAAGCATGGTTTCATATGTGATTTAAAATGCTGAAATCCAATTATTATAATACACTACACAATCTATTTTAAGATAATCAACTTAAAAGTTCATCATTTCTTCATAATGCTTTGCCAAAAATTAATAAAGTCATTATGTTTTTAGGATTCTCATTTGCTTTTCAGCTGATAAGTCACAAACCAAACAATTTGGCTATTAAATTCATTTGATGTCATTGCTACTATTCATAGATTCATATTCAGTGTTATGAAGATATAGAATGCTCTGCATACACACACACACACACACACACACACACACACACACACACACACACACACACACACACACACACACACACACACACATATTTAGTAAGGTAGACAACCCATTGGGAATTTTCTGGTTCAATGTATATGCATAACATTCAATATTAGTAAGTCTTCAGGTTTGCTAAAAGAGGTGTCCATCCTTACTGATACATTATACCCTTAACACTGACCCTGCCCCTAACCCCAACCATACATCTTATGTCCACTGCTGGGACAATTTATTGGAAACACATGACTGAACTGCAGGTCAGCTACAGAGACACATTACTGCAACATATTCAATGTTGTCACAGAGAAGCATGTAGCAAAGTGTCAACCCCCTGGAAAAAACAAATGCTGTGGTTAATGGATTGAGTGTGATTTGTCTGACCTGAATCTACCATGGACAGATAATGTTACAGTATCCTAGCAGCTGTTGCTGAAAATATTTCTAGGATGACTTTCTGTATAGGGCTATATCATATTATCGAAAGGAACGAATCTCGAACAGCTTAAATATCGAAATTGCCATTCATCAAAATTGCTTTTGTGGGGAGCTGAGCCCCCCCCTCACCCCCGCTAATTATATATACCAACTCCAAGATCACACTACAGTGAGGAAAGGGCAAAATTCCTGATCTTCACTGTACCGCAGTCTCACAAAAACAAATCGATGAACGGCAATTTTGATATTTAAGCCGTTCGAGATTCATTCCTTTTGATAATATGATATAGACTCTTCTGTACATGTCCTTAAGCTCCTTACCATGCTGCAACAGGAACATCATTTAACAGTTGCCCACAAATATTTATTTATTTATTTATTTATTAGCATTTGTTGACCAGGAAGGTCCACTGGGTCTGAGACCCATTTTCAGTGGTGGCCAGGGGAGAAAAGTTCCACAAAGCATTACAGTGATAACGAAGTTTAACATAAGCTTAAAAAGCATTACATGTTAAAGACGCAGAAGTAAAATATATGTCAAAAATACAATTTACAGGATTTACATTATTCTACACAAGAAGCAGAAGAAAAACATATTTCAAAATACAATTCACAGGAATTTACTTTATTCTGCACTAGAAAAGCAAGGGCTTTTAAACAGTACTTTCTATGTTATGAGTATAGTATACTGTATAGTAGGTTTCCAGTAGTTGTTGTGAAGACTGGGTTTTACAAAGATTTGCCAACCCAGTATTTGGTGAAATGTGCTTTTTAATGAGGTTTGCTTCTGAGGCAGGTGCAGGATAGATTGTTTAGATAATGTTTTTATAGTTACTTTAAAGTTTTTTGGGTGATCAATTTGGGTTATTTCAGATGGTAGGTTATTCCATAGTTTGGCAATACAGTGGGAGAACAGACATTGTCAGCTATTTTGTGAATGGAATGCCCACTATTCTTCATAAGGTAGCCATTGTTTCCAGGAAACATCCCTTAAAGCACATATTTGTGGGTCCATGCGACTACAGCAATGTACAGGATTTCATCTGAGTAGTTGTGCACTTCTGCAGGTTGTAGTTACCTAAACATGTATGTCAAGTATAACACCTATCACTTCCTCTGGAATATCTAGTAAAGGCGTTGCCAATCAGATACCGCATGTTCTCTAGCACTGGCATTTTCCTTGGGCATTATTCCATTGGTGCCTGTGATACTGGGGTCCAGGGGGCAGTGGATAACCCTCACATTTGGTTATTCTAGCTGTGGGCATAGTACTGCATGCTTCTCTGTTACTAGTGAATATTCTGTAGCTTTGTGTCTCAGACTGAACTGTAATTCAGGCACATTTCCTACAAAACTTTCCCCAAAGTGAAATCCAAAGTAGCCTACAAGCCTAGATCATGAACAGTTATATGGTTACAGTGAAGATCAAGAGCATTAGATTTCTGTCTGTGTCATTTCAAAGTTTAGATTAGAGTTTTAAGTTTCAAAATACTCTGGGAAATATAAGGAAATTTATTAGTAATCTAAAAACAGCTAAAGGTTTTGGCACAAACTATCAAACTTATAATTAAATGTTTTTGGATGTAAGAATGTGTATGACTGTTTCATCATGAAGAGGTAGAATATCCAATCCCATTATTTTCAATAGAAAAAAATACCTCTCTGACCAGAGAGATCACAGGAAGCTTTGGAGAGGGATCCAAACCATCACAGACTATAAGCTATGATCCACACAATGTGATGATAACCCAGACATTTTAAGCAATCTAAACAGCAGATATGAGGAATCAAATAGAACTTCACAAGAGAGACTACCCACAAATAAAGATGCCACATCACTATGCCTCAACCTGGAAGAAGTATGCAGCTGGTCTGTATAGGTTGCAAGGACACTACTTAAAATCTGTGCTGATCAGCTGACAGAAGTCTTCACAGACATTTTCAATTTATCTCTCAGCCAGGAAAAAGTGCCCAAATGCTTTAAAACCACCAAAAGCATCCCTCTGCTCAAGAAATCATCTTCAACATCATTAAATGATTACTGGCCAATTGTACTTACCTCTATAGTGATGAAGTGCTTTGAAAAAAATGGTCAAGGATGACATAACATCCTGCCTGCCTGCTATATTTCATCCTTTACAATTCACATACAGGACAAATCGTTCTACTGCAGATGCCATAGCTTTAACATTTCACCACACCTCGGACGACCTGGAAAGTAAGGACTGTTACATATGCATACTGTTCATAGACTTCAACTCGGCCTTCAACATGGTTATTCCACAACAACTGCTGTCTAAGCTGAGTAAATTAATTTTTTTTATTACTATATCTATCTTCCTTCTGTAAACTGTCATTCATATGGTACAAGCCTGAGTATCGAAATATCGCTCAGTGATATGCACTTTTTCCTCTGTTTTGATCTGCATGACAATAAAGCTTACTTTGACTTTGACATGTTAAAAAATGTGTTTATACTCTGCAAAATCTGTAGAAGACTAGAAGGAGGTATAATAGGATTAATAAACAAGAGGTGTGAGGTATAAGCTGTATAATTTTCTAACATTTTAAAGTTCATTATGTTTTATTTTTTATCACAACTTCATGATTTTAATTAAATAAATATTCTGATATAAGGTCAAAAAACACAGCAGGGGCAATAACAAAATTATCTCTTAATTAGTTCAATATCTGAAATTTAAAAAAAAATGGAAAAGGAAAACTGGAATACACCATAGAGGGAAATCTAGTGCAAGAAATGCAAAACTTAGTTCTTATACCTATACTGCCGAAAGTGATGTACTCTGTCTGCTGGTGTATTATAACACCTATCATAGCTTGCTCCTAAAGAAACATTATAGGTTCATAGGTGCATAGGTGTGTACTAGGCTAATGGCCCTGGAGCCTTTACAAGTCTAGCCCATAGGATTACCCTGGCATCGTGCCACCCAACCTTAGTTCCCAGTGCTTTTGTCGAGTAAAGCCACTGGAGTGATCCCCTAGGTGAATTTTCTATTTCTCATCCACTCATAAAGATTTCTCTTGAAGAGGGCCAGTGAGGTGCTCTGCTTGACATGTATGGCAAGTGTATTCCATAGCATGGGCAGTCTCTGGGTTATGAACCTGTCCCTCCAGCATGTTCTGCTGATTTTGGTAATGAATTTGAGGTCTCTGGAGCATGTGGTGTGGAGGGATTGGGATTTCTTTTGATGCAGCATTTCTAACAGAGCTGGGTCAGACATGGCTTTGTAAGTCAAGCAGAGATTGCCTCTAAGTAGGTGATATGAGACAGAGAATAGTTGGAGTTTTTTTAGTCTGTCCATATAGGACAAATGATTAAGGCCTAGGATCGTCTTTGTAAGGTACTTTTGTGGCCTCTCCAGTTGTTGCAGGTGTTTAGTGAGGTACATGCCAAATGGGGCATTGTACTCAATGATTGGCCTAATGAGGGAAGAGTAGAGGGAGACAATGACATCTTTCTTCCTGGATGCAAAACCCTTAGTAATGAGATGTGCCACATAGAAGGACTTTCTGACGACAGTGGCAATGTGGTGGTCAAAACAGAGGTTGCTGTCAACCCGTGTTCCCAGATCTCTTATAATGCCTTCTGTGTTCAGAGGACTACCATCAATGCGGTAATTCAAGGGAACTAGGTTTTTTCCAAAGGGAATGATGACACATTTTTTGGCATTGAGCTTAAGGCCATGGTTCTGAGACCAGTCGTTGGTCTCAGTGAGGCCTTTCTGTAGAATGTCAACATCACTCGGGGAGTTAATAATAGCTCCCAACTTGCAATCATCTGTGAACTTTATCAGCCAGAGTTACTTTGTGCTGCCCTGGACTTCAGAGAAGTAGATACCAAACAGGTGAGGACTCATGACCGAACCCTGTGGGACTCCACTCATGACTGGTCAGTAGTCTGACTTGGAGTCAGCTACATTTACACTGTGGGTCCAATTTTGGGGCCGAAAAGTGTGGAATGAGTTATAGCCTGGTAGTGCTGGGGTGCTTTCTGCTGCCTTGAACCAGGCCTCTGTTACAGCACAAATGTCAATGTTCTTCATTTTAAGGAGTGCTTCGAGCAAGATGATTTTGAGATTTAGACTTCTAGTGTTGAGCAGCATGACCTAAAGATTGAATTTGTTTGTAGCTGTTATGGTGATAATTTGTTCTTTGGAACACCACCTAAAAAAGGCATTATGGGGGGGCCAAGAGCCTTGGCCAGTATCCAGAAGCCCAGGGGTAGCAGATGCATGCCATCTCTGGCAAAGCATCGAGGTCTATCAATCATGTCATTCCAGGCAAACAGATACTGGATCTCCTTAGAGTGACATCAGAAACTTAGCCAATTGTTGAAATCAATCATTTTCTGCTTATACTGTGGTATCATTCTGGGTGATGGTAGGATGCTGCTCAGGGTTAGGGTCATACCCACCTAGGCTACATAATCCAAGAGTGCCTCCATTTCTCTTTTCATGTAGTCCAGGGAGGTACTTTGCAGATCATTCACACCCACATGTGCAATGACAGAGTCATATTTGTAACTGTTGTTGAGGGACCTGAGTGCATGCGTTATGTGGTGGATCCTGGAGCCTGACAGGCAGCTGAATTTTACTTTCTCCTTATTCAACTTAGGGAGTAGGAGATCAGTGTGCCTCACTATTGAGTCACATATGACTAATGTTTTGGGCATGCTGTTTTGCCTTAGGGACTTCGGTTGAGTGGCACACTGTTTAGGAGAGTTATATGTCTCGTGATTAGTGTTGTGTTGTGGTGGTCGAGTGCATTTCTGCCTTGGAGGTCTCTGCTGTTTGGGAAGATATTTACTGAGAGCCTCCATGAAGGTGGGTGTGCAGTTTGTGTTTTTACGTGAAGGCAGTGCTGGTGTGTGTTCTGGAGAGCTATGTGTTCCATGTGGTGTGGTGCAAGTGTTGACCTTCTCCTCTTGATCAGCTATTCCAGTTTTGGCTGGAGAGTGCGTGGCTTCCAATTTGGCTATATAAGTGCATCTCTTGCAAGTCTGAATGTTTGGAGGTAAGAGGAGAGGGTTGTAAGTGTACATGAGGCAGTTGCTACATTGCCTCAGGATGCCCAAGATCACCAGTTTAATAGAAGAATGCACAGGGAACTGACCTTTAGACATGCCTGGAGGGGTGGGCATTAATAATAAGTACTGGGGCTGTTTCCTTGTAGAATGTTTAGCGGTGGTAGCACTTTTGTGTGCTGCAATAATTGCTACATGAAGTCTGGTAAAGTGCTAGACTATTAAGCTTGTAAAAGAAAACTGAAAATGTGTATCTGGACTAGACTAGTTACAGGAAAGGTAGGAAACAAAATATAATAAAAAAAGCAAAGATACTGGGTAAAACACTTGGTATTCACCTCAAAGTGAAAAATAACAACAAAATGATGAACAAACCACAACTAAAGAAAGAAAACAAACAAAATTTAATGAGAAGTTAGCGCTTTCACGATCCAAACTGATCGCTTCCTCACACTTAAATCATACTACTGAACAGCCAAATTTAAAATACAAGACAGCCTATCACAGTGAAGAATGTACTAACTAAATTGGAAAGTGCATTTATCTAAAAACTTTAATTACTTAAAAGCTAAAAGTATTTAAAAAATATACAACTATTGGTAAAATGTATAAATAGTACATAATAATACAAAAAAAATTTGACACATAAATTTAAGGCAGGAAACAAGTTTAGATTTTTTTTATTATTTTATTTATTTATTTTTTGTAGTAAAGTGGAATGGGAGAAAGGAGGAGCAGAAGATAATTCAAGGTTAAGAAACTAAGTGTCTTGGTCTTCTCAAATGTTCTTTCTGTATTAGGTAGAATGAGCTAATGACACTAGACTGGGAGGAGTGTTCCAGATCAAATACAGTAGGGGCGGGTAACTGGAAAGCCACCAAGTATAAGAATAGGATATCAATATGGAGGGAGGGTGGGAAACTAAATCAGTTATATGATACACTCCTTGGCAGGAAATCAGAACAAACAAACACAACCAGATGTTTAACAAATGGAGAAAAGTTCCAGTTAATACCGCACACACAGTGAAACTAGCTAGAAAAGATTTACAAACAGTGTGTCAGTAAAACCTTTATCAGGCCCTGTGAGCCAGACAATTTTAGTACAACTGTGAAGATTAGTTTATAGCTATAAAAATACAGTAAAAAGTATGCAGCAGACAATACAAGTGCTATAAATATCTATAATAAGCAATAACTAGTAAAAATAAGCAAAAAAAGCATGCATAATGTTATATATCACAGATCAGAGTTTTGCTCAGTGCCCTGATTCCGATTAGCTCTGTGGGAAATGGCAGAAGCACACACAAGGTAACTTCTTAAGTAACAGAAAGTTGAAACCTGAAACAACTTTAAAAAAAAGCTTGAAAGAACCAATGAGGTGCTTACTCCAAGCTGTAGTCCAGGTAACCCCAATCAGCCAATGACCATAAACATTACACTCTCAATAAAATGCAAAATGGCTTTTGATAAACTAAGATGACCTGGAACATGTGCTCAGACACACAGCCTCTGCAAACAAACAACAAGGCCCAGAACACAAGCCTGAACATGTACAATGCTACAGCTACTACCAACACTACTTAGGCAGAAAAACATTACGGAAATGCTGCAAATTAAATAGGGGCATCCAGTCATTGTCAACGTCAACACTTTTTCCACTTTTACATACTGTTGAGGTGTCAGTATCTTTCATATATACATTTTAATCGGTGTTCTCACTATCTAGGAGTGCAGTATATTTCTTCAGTGATTCATAGCTGATTATTATAAGCCAAAAAACAAAGCCAGCAGCTGTTGGTAACTATAAGAAAGTTATTTATTCATGATAGAAGGAAAAATCCCTCATAGCTATGTAAAATATAGCTCATACAACAGACTCAACAGAGCCTTCCTCAGTGAAAATACAAAATGAAATAGTTCATGAAGACACAAACCCAGTACCTATCCATATATAGACACTGGCAATAACAAAGAACCAATCACAACTCATGATTGATAAATTACAATTGGTCATTAAGACCAGGTGGAAATAAAGCTCCTAGTCAGATAATCCACTTCCTTTCCTTGGAAGTGAGTATGTCATGCCATTTCTGCTTATCTTGACATTTGCCCCTAATACAATCAATGATGCTAAACATAAAGTTAGCTGTAGTATGTTTAAGACTGTGCTTATATAATGCATTGTTACCTCTTTTGTTTTTAATGTCACTAATGTGTTCACAGATTCTTGGAAGTTTGACCCACAAAACGCAGAACACGTGCAGGTCACCAAATAGATGACCCATTCAGAACTGCAATTGGCCCAGAAGTTAATCTCAAAAACCTCGGGGGTGTTATGGCTACTAAATTCCACAGTACGTGAAACTTTAATACAAAATTTGCAATGCCCACAAGGGGAGAACTTAATGATGAGCTCCAGGTATCTATTCCCATGGATTTTAAAGATATTTTGGACTTTTTCAACCTAGAGTTTGTCAAGTAAGCAGTAGCCATGTGAACTCTATAGTTATACTAGGCATGAAAGGCTCCAGCCATCCTTCCAATGAATACTAAACATGAACTGAGAGGGGTCTCTTAATAGCCTCTTGAAACAGGATGACATAAAAACATATTTCAGCTAAAAATATTTCCACATATCTCATGCATCTGAACAGAATGGTAAAATGATTCCCAGATCACTGGATAAGGTATTCTAGGGAGATTAGTCCTTTGCTGACCATGATCTTCCACTGCAGTCTGCTCTGGTTGATTTTTTAGCTGCAGATGGCCCATATTGGGGCTTCCCAAATATCAAGTTATGGTGCACCACAATGTTCATAAATGAAAGTACCACTTGCAATGAAACATTATGGCAGTGCCAGTCCAGATCTTCAAGAGCGTGTGGACTGTTTTCTTATACCATATATGTGTGATGTGCTACCAGAAATATATATACATATATATATATATATATATATATATATATATATATATATATATATATACATACTTGTAGTGTGAATGTCTCCACACTTTTCTTCGCATACATAAGTTTTGTAACAAGATCATCAGGAAATACATCAACAACTTTCCTTATTTTGAGTCTGAAATAAACTAAAATATTAACTTCTAAATTGCTGTAAACCATTTGTTATAAGCAAGGATGGGGACTGCCTTGCCTTGGATAACATAACATTTTTATAGCTTTAATACATCTTGAAAGGGTGAGACACTGCCTTCTTCATGAATGTGTTTTCATGAGTAAGTCAGTTCTCAGTTATTTCATTTTTATAGCTACCAAAGCATGGATAGGTGCTCAGGAGCTGCTATGCACCAATGATATGATCCTTTGCTGACTAATGTTTTGGCTAGCCATGTTGCTAGGAATAGTTCTTAGATTATCTTACTGGTGTTCAACTCTGAAACTCCATAAAAAGTGACAAGGCTACTATCCAGAAATTAAATATAAATATTCGAGTTTTGCATCAAGGGCAGGCATCCACGAGCAAATAGTAAAATTTTGACTTGTATCCTCTAGAGCTCCTATCCTTAAAGGAAGGATTGATGAATGTATCGACCCAAGATTACTTGTAACTGAAATAATGAGGGAAACAAGGGAACCACGGCATGTCACATTACCGAGTTGGAAAGGATTTGACAAAGTAGCACTCATAAGCACTCAACTGAAGGGGGTGTGTTATGTATCCTTGATTGCTGTTATAAATTGTTCTAGTATACTGATCCATGCACAGTCCCTGTAAATCTCAGTCCCTGTAAATCTCATACAGATGGAGTCAAATGTTTTCTTAAAATGTTCTGAGAAGGCAACAACAAGATTGTTAATGCACACATAAGACTCTATAAAAAGTAATCGAGGATATCCAGTGGCCACTGTTTGAACAATTCTTTGCAAATATTGCTAGTGGTAGGTGCACAGGGACACAGGTTGAGGTGATGTCTCCTAGCCAAGGTTCTGGCATACAGTTTATCTTCTGTATTTATTAAACAGATGTGTTAGGAAGGGCAATCATTCCTGGGAGATGCAGGCAAAGACACAACAAAGTATTTTCAGGAAATCACCAAATAAAAGGAACTTGGTAAAACAATCAAAACAAACATATACAAATTATAGAAATATAAAGCAAGTAAGTATAAGTACAGATATCAGCAATGAAATAATATTAACACAGAATACAGCATGCTGGGAATCAGTTCAGAATAAGACACAATAATGAGCAGTCAGAATCCCTAAATTACCCAGTGCAGAAGAAAACAAAATCCCACAGTCCTACATTAGGAAGAGAATGGAACAGTAAAAGACTGAAGATAGATTGTGGTTGTTGCAGATGTATAAATTGAAGAAAAAGAAGAGAAAGAAGTAAAAATGGCACAATGTGTAAAAATGTGTAAACAGGTGTTAAGTGCTATCGGCAATGATGACTGCTAAAGTAATCAGCCATTAATGCCAAGCATTTGGAATCATTGCCTTAGGCAAGATGCACATTTAGGGAATTATTCAACAAAGTTACACAATATTCTTTAAGTCTTCTGGATTATTATTCCATGTAGTAGGAGAAATTATTGGAAACATTTCTTCCACAGACAGAGAGAGAGTGAGAAGGCGTGTGGAAAAATGCATACACAGTTCTTGTCCATCTCTCTTCCTGAGGAAGTACCTTTGGCTTCTAAATCTTAGTTTATTATGGAGTAGGGAACAGTACCTCCCATGAAGCATTTGAAATGAGGGTACCAAGAAGAAAGGAAGTTCTGGATGAGATAGGGAACAAGTTATTTTGCTCTAGGATGATGCTGTGTTGACGTCTATTGATACCAAGATGTATGAATTGTGGCATTTCGTTGTCAATGGTTTGAAATAAAGTAGTACAGTGTGGTTACAGGAAGAGTGTTTTCAGATCTTGGGATGACAGCATTAATGACTATTGCTCTCATGTCCTGGTTAAATATTTACCTAAGGCTATCAGTTGTGACCAGATTGTATTAATTATAGTTTGTATATGTGCATTTAAAGTAAGGATTTTATCAAGCAAGAGTGTGTGATACTTTTGATGTTTGATCTAAGGCAGAGTGTTGCTCAGTAGATCCTAGACACGTAGTCACTGGGCATTATGTAATTTTTGCAGAGCTTCAAAGAGTATCACAGCACTTTTTTTTTTGGGGGGGGGAGGGGTGCTGACAGTCAGTTCAATGCAGGTAAGCTATGGCTAGACAGCTTTGAAGTCATCCTGATAGTTACTGGACAGCATGTTAAAGTACTATGCGGCATTGGTGAAGACAATATTTTGTGTGTATAGTATATACTTGGCCTGTTTACAGACCATAGGTAAGGCTGTTAATGAAAATGGAGAAAGGAAGTCAACTAAGGACAAATGATGAAGAACACTTTTGTCGGTGCTTCTTATAAATGAGGAATTGCCATGGCTGATATTTGCAAGGTGCAGCTATACAAGTTTCTGGAACTAAGATAAAATGACAGAAGACAGCCTATGCCAGTAAGTTTATTGAGAAGAAGAGCATGGTCAGCTCTATTGAATGCCCCTGTTAAGTCCAGAAAATAACTGTGTCAGTTTGTTTACTAAGCTCTATGTTGGAATAGATGTCATCTGCAATGTAATAAATGCTTATAAGGGTGCTATAATTTGGATGGAGACATATTATTTCTGATGAGAATGCCAGATTTTGAGATATATTCCAACTGATTATAGATTTTTTTCAAGCATTTTAGTTAATGGACCTAGATTTGCAATAGGTGAAGAGGGAGAGGGCACATTGTTGAGAGGTATGATCAGCACAGATACAGGTAAAAGAGATATATTGAAAAGATATCTGATTAACTTGCAGAGCATGGCACTCCGCAGTTTAACAATATTGGGGTAAATTTGAGGAAGTTGGGATTTTAACCACAGCAGATATCTTCTAGATATTTTTGAACATGTGATCTATGGATGTTTTAAAGTAGATGGGTGTGTATTCAAAAATATTATTTAGTAGCATGCTTGAAAAACTGATTAGAACACTGACAAAGAAATGGGGTATTGGGAGATGCATTGCTTAAGTTAAGGCTTTTGATGGAACTTGACTTGCAGAATGTTAAATATGGGGTTACTCATAACTGTGGGTAAAACACCCATTCAAGTAGTCATTAGCTATAGGCCCTCTTCAGTGAACTGAGATACCCGCACTGCTTATTTGGACCTACTTGAGTCAATCAAATGACAACCACTCTAGTCATGGGCGATTTTAACTATCCCTCCATTGACTGGGAAACTTATACGAGTGCCAACATGCTTGCACAAAGGTTTCTGGACTTTGTTAACACTAATGCCCTGGATCAAATAGCATGCAACCCCACAAGGGGCTCAAATATTCTTGACCTGGTCCTCACCAACATGGGTGACCATTGCACCACCACAAGTATAGGGCCCTCACTGGTTAAATCTGATCACAAATTAGTCACATTTGAAGTAGCTATAACACCTGAACCCCTCAAGTGAAATCAGGCTAAAATATTTCACCAAAGCTAATTTTACACCCCCCCCCCCCCGGGATGCTGCAAATAATTTTCAAGCTCCTGTTCCCACAGATGACATTGACAACTATACTAAGGTATACACAGATGCCCTGTACAAACACTTACAAAAATTTATTGACACAGCTGTACTTGATAGGATCAAAACAAGATCCTCATGAAAAAAAAAAAAAACCTCCCTGGTGGAAATCTAGCATTAATAAATTATACAACAAGAGGAAGAAGCTGCTGTCTAAGAATAAAAAAAGAGAGGTCCCTGCACTGGAAGAACACCCTCCTTTTCTTGAACTAACAAATAAGACAACTTGTAAAATCCTCTAAGGACAACTTCGAAAAGAAATAGCAACCATAGCTAAGGATAACCATATGGCATTCTTCAGCTATATCCATAACCTAAAAGGTAAGACCCAGACTTGTGCTGAATTAGCTGTGGATGGCATCACATACATTGATTCTGTGAAAATAGCTAACTTATTAGCCAACGGGTTTGGTGAAAATTTTAGCCCCCTGTCCCCTCCTAGCATTCCACAAAGCATTTCCTCTACATCTCCCCCACCTTGCATCTACAAAAAGCAAGTCATTAACACTCTCTCCAAGGCCAAAATACAGCCTCTATAGGACTGGATAGCATCCCAGGTTGCATTTTAAATGGTGTAAAACATGAGTTAGCAACTCTATTAGGTACTCTCTTCAACCACTGCCTGAGTACTGGTTTTGTTCCTGCTGAATGGAAAAGAGTAACCATCATCCCTTTCCTAAATGGGGTACAGAAACAGACTCTGGGAACTACAGACCCATAAGCTTAAAATGCTGTAGCTGTAAGGCCATGGAACAAACCATTATGAACCCTATAAATAGGGATATAGTTGATCTCTAAACCCTTAATCTGACACAGTTTCATTTTGCCAAAGGCAGGTCATACCTGTTAAACCTGGTGGACTTCTTCAAAAACATCACCAGAGCCATTGACTAAGGCAAATCTGTACACATGGCTTACCTTGACTTAGCCAAGGCCTTCGACACAATCCCACATTTGGGCATCATTGATAAACTCTCCCAGTTGAATATCAACCCTGTCGCCTAGTGGATTGCTAACTGGCTCACTGATAGATTGCACTCAGTCAAATTTGGGGACTTTACCTCAACCAGCAGACCTATCACCAGTGGGCTTCCACAGGAGTCAGTGCTGGACCCCCTATTGTTTAGAATTTATTTCTCAGAAGTTGAGGCTGAAACAGTGGGGTTGTGGCTGACTAACTTTGCGGATAACTGAAAATTAGGTGCAATGACTGAATCCCCAAATGATGCCAATATACTTCAAGAGGGACTTACACAAACCAATGATTAGTGACAAATACATGCATTCAAACTCAGTGCTAAAAAATGCATTATCATCCCTTTCAGTAAAAATTATGTCTCTGCAGACTATCATATAAATAATACCCTAAGTAGCAACTCAGTAGAGAAGAAACTTGGGAATAAAAGTTGAATACAGACTAAACTTTGAACAACATGCATCTACTGTGGTAAGGGAGGCATTCAGTGTTGCACATCTCTTTAGCAAAGGCATTGCCTCAAGAGCGAAAGAGGTCATAATAGCACTGTACAGAACCTCATCAGGCCAATAATTGAGTATAATGCTCCCTTTGGTATGTACTTTACCAGGCACCTTCAGCAACTTTAGAGACCTCAGAGATTTCTAACCAAGAAAATTCAGGGTCTCCAGCACATGTCATACACTGACAGACTAAAGTCACAGTCACTGTACAAACTACTTATAGGAGATTTGTGCCTGGCCTACAGAGCAATCTTGGATCCAAACCTAATGGAACTACTACACATCCGCAAGTCAAATGGGACAATGATCACTCACTCCAGGGATGTTAATCTGGCCTATGACACTAATAGGACCTCCTGGAGAGACAGATAATGTCCCTCAAAGTTGGCCACTCATGTAGAATAGACGACCCATTCACATCAAACTAAGCCCTATATGACCCTGTTTGAGTGTAGCATGGATGTGGATGGGAAAGCATAAATTCCTGCTGGGGATTTCACCTATGATCCTCCTAGATATGGGCAGTTGTTGCTAACTAAGATCTGAAGTTTAGGCAAGATCCTTTATATTGAACTTCTCTAGTATTATATTGAGTACAACTGTCTAGGCTTATAAAGACCTTTGGGTCAATAGCCCAGTATACACCTATAAACACTTTGGATGTTCCAAGGCACTTTTAGATTCATAGATTAGTACTAGGCTAACTGACCTTGCAAGCCATTTTAAGCCTAGTCAATTATCCCTTGTGAGACTCAAACCCTGCACCTTGTGTTTGTAAGGCAAACACCTTAACCATTAGGCCACCCTCCCAACCGAGCATTTAGGTTGACTGGTGTGTAGTTAGAAATTTCCCACAATGAGGCATGGCCTGGATGGCAAGCTGAAAGCAGCACAAATCTTCTGTTCTGCAGTTTTCAAACACTTCTGACAGGATTTCTTTGCTAATTTCACCAACAACTACTTAAAAGTGATAAAGCCAAAATCTGTGAACTTTAAGCTACATATTGGTGTACATTTCAAGTGACTATTTTTATATTTACCTGTCAAATCTTAAGAACAAAGAAGAAAAAGATGACATTTCTGAAAAAAGATGAATCGTTCCAAGGCTAGTCAAACAAAATTCCATGAAAAAGGAGCTGCAATCAATTCTTATAAATATCCAGGAACATCTCACTAAAATAGACAAACTGGATATTAAAGCAGATAAAATAAAGGAAGCCTCATCTAAACAGATTGATCTACTGAATGAAGTCATTAAACAACAAACGTTCAGATTGTAACATTCGAAGCTTGTTTTTACCAAGCTGAGGATGGTGATTCGTCACTGTGACATAGCAGAAATTCCCTGAGGCTCCAAAAGCAGAATAAGTGTTTTTTGTATATTTATTTCATTGAATTGCACTTCCTAACACTTATAGTTGTGTTATACAGCTAATCTGCTACATTTTGCACTGCTATAAAGTTTTTTTACCATTTCACTGTATTCTTGTACTGTTTTATATTGTTTTAACTGTATTTTCATTGCTAAGTAGTATTTCATTACTGTAACTGCATTTCTACTGAATTACTTAACTATAATCTGCTTTTTTTCATGCAAACAGTTGCATGTTCTGTTTGTGGGTATTCTTTCTCTGCTTTTCTGTGGATTTTCTGGGAATTTTCTGTGTTCTAGTTAAGTAGCATGGTTTCAGTACATGTTTGCTGTATCCAGGCCTGGTTGTTTTGCTTGCTGAGCTTCCTGGCAGCCATCTTGTGCTGGTAGGGGGGTGCCTTCCCAGTTAGTGAGAGTAACAGGGCTGCCTGACCTTCTCTAGCAGGCGTGATTGGTTGAAAGTACAGGGACTAGCAGTATTGGGTAGTAATCTGAGCTTCTAGATTCTTCAATTTTTTCTGGTATTAAACCCTGTGTTTGCAGGGGGCTGTGCTTGTTTTTACCAGGCCAAGGAGTGATGATTTATCACTGTGATGTAGCAGAGATTCCCTGAGGCTCTAAGAGCAGAATAAGTATTGTTTCTACATTTATTTAATTGAATTGTACTTCCTAACACTTATAGTTGCGCAGTACAGCTAATCTGCTACATTTTGCACTGTTATAAAGCTTTTTTTTACTGTTTCACTGGATTCTTGTACTGTTTTATACTCTTTTAACTGTATTTGCATTGCTAAGTGGTTTTATTACTGTAACTACATTTTTACTGAATTACTTAACTGTAAACTGCTTTTTTCATACTGAGAATTTCTATTTTCTGTTTGTGAGCGATCTATGTGTGATTTTCTGTGCATTTTCTGGGAGTTTTCTGTGTTCTAGTCAAGTAGCATAGTCTGGATGCAGGTTTGCTGCATCCAGGCCTAGTTGTTTTGCTTGCTGAATTTCCTGGCAGCCATCTTGTGCTGGTAGGGGCCTGCCTTCTCTGTTAGTGAGAGTAACTGGGTGCCTGACCTTCTGTAGCACAACTAATTGGTTGAAAGTGCAGGGGCTATCAGGACTGGGTAATAATCTGAGCTTCTAGAATCGTCCATCTTTTCTAGTATTTAAACATGGTGTTTGCATGGGGCTGTCTTTGTTTGCACAATGCGCAGTGCTGCTGCACTGATTTAACCAATTACAACATATTCCAGCTTCAAATTTTTCATTACTAGCACTCACTAGATCCTGAGGTAGTGAAGCTTCTATACAGCCTCTGTACAAGCACAAGCTACTAGTACCCATCTCAGATCGTTCCACCTTCACCCACTTAGCTCACCCCTCTCACTGATTCTGACAAATATGGAGGGTCAATTTCCTATAGTTTCTCCTGCCAATCTGGTTGATATGAGCATCCTGAGGCAGTGTAGAAACTGTCTCTTGTACACAGACAACACTCTTTTACTACCACCTAGAAACACAATTTGTGAGAGATGCAATTACATTAAAAAACTGGAGTCTATGCTTTCTCCCTCACAGGCTAGTATACCTGGTACTAATAAGGTTTCCTGCATGCACACCACCCACACCAACACAACACAACTCACATATGTGGAGGTTCTTACAAAAATGTACCGAAACAAAAGAGAGCTCTGAGACAAAAATACTCACAATGTACAGCTTACCATACCACACACCACACATAGTCCACACACCTGTGTCTCACAGCCATCAAGGCTCAACCATAAATCCAATATATTAATTATAGGAGACTCCATTGTGAGACACACAGATGTGCCCATCACCAGGCTGGATAAGGAGAAAGTCATGGTAAGTTATTTGTCAGGTGCCAAAATCTGCCACATCACCAATGCACTCAAGTCCCTCAAAGAAGTACTGCTTTGACTCTGTCATAGTACATATTGACATAAATGACTTGAGATGTAACTCTCTGGACTATATGAAGAGAGACATGATCAACCAATCAAGGGGTTGGAAGGGTAGCCTATTGGTTAAGGTGTTTGCCTTACAAACACAAGGTGCAGGGTTTGAGTCTCTCAAGGGATAATTGGCTTGGCTTAAGATGGCTCACAAGGGCAGTCAGCTTAGTACTAATATATGAATCTATGAATCTATGAATCAAGGTCAATGCATATGTGTTCCAGGCAGGTATGTCACTAGCCTTAAGCAGCATTCTACTATCACCCAGAATGATGCCTCAATGCAAACAAAAAATGATTGACTTTAACAATTGGCTTAGTTTCTGGTGTAATTCTAAGGGGATCCAGTGCCTGTCGTCCTGTGAAGACATGACTGATAGACCACGATGCTTTGCCAGAGATGGCCTGCATATCTCTTGGGGTTTAGGCTCCTGACAAAGGCTCTTGCCATCCCCATAGTGCCTTTTATAGGCAATATATTGAGGTAAAAACTACCAATATGAGAATCCCATCTAAACACAATTTAAAGGCCATGATGCTGAACTTTAGGAGTCTCAACATGAAAATGCACTCATTGCATTCATTCCTAACCCTGGAAGATGCTGACATTTGTGGAGTCACAGATACCTTATTCAAAGCTGCAGAGAGCACCCTAACCTTACCTGATTTGTCATCCTATCATACATACAGACCACAAACTGAGAGCAGCAAAGCCAACGGAGGTGGTGTTTCAATATATATTAAAGATATACACACCTGGTCAAACAATATGACCCACAGGAGATGCTTCAGGTGCAGTTAATGGTTGACAAGACCTCTATTCAAATCATAGTTAGCTACAGGCCCTCAACATTGGCTCAGGACACCCACACCATCTATCTGGCCCCCATTGAATCTATTAAGATTCAACCCTATACTCTGATCCTGGGCAATTTTAAATACCCAGCCATTTATTTGAAGAACTACTCAAGCCAGAATACAAATGCTCAAAGATTCCATGACTTCTTCAATGCCAATGCCTTGGACCAGCTGGTTTACACTGCCACAAGAGGTGACAACATCTTGGACTTGGTAATAACCAACATAGGAAGCCACTGCAGCATCCATGCAGTGGCATCATCCCTGGCAAGATCAGACCACAAAGAGGTCACCTTCCTAGTCACCATCTCCCCTGCCCCCCCCCCCCCAGCTATGGTTAAACAATAAACCCTCTCCAAAGCTGATCACAACCTCCTGAGGGAAGGTCTAAACAGATTCACAGCCCCCTTGACAATGGTAGAAACTGGCACTAATGTCCAAACATCAACAAAGTACTATACAGTCATTAATATAAATGCATGGATTCAGCAATACATGACAGGACAAAATCCTCCTCCTCAAGGAAGTGTAAACCTCTCTGCTGGGCATCAGGTATAAATAAACTCTACAACAAAAGGAAAAAAATTGCTGTCCAGTACCAAGAAGGAACAGGTGCCAAATTGGAAGCAATCTCTCCTTGGCCTAAACAGGCAAATAAGGGTATTAGTGAAGTCCTCCAATGCTAACTTCAAGTCTAAATTGGCCACATTTACTAAAGACAATCATAAGGCCTTCTTCACATACATCTGCAATCTAAGGGAAACTCCCAAATCTGCTCAGAACTGATGGTCAAGGATACCATGTACACAAATGCTGTGGATATAGCCAACCTGCTGGCAGATAGGTTCAGTGAAAACTTCACCCCTGTGTCCCCATCAGTAAACCAGAATATCCCCAGCACCTGCCTCCCACCCGTTATATCTAGGGAACAAGTCATTACTGCCCTTTCTAAGGCTAAAAACACAGCTTCAGTAGGACCTGATAACATCCCAGGTAGCATCCTGCATCAACTCAGGCAGGAAGATGAAGCACCCGATTTGACCTAAGCCTGAGTAATGGATTCATCCCAGTCAAGTGGAAGATGGCCACTGTCATCCCTCTGCATAAAGGTGGGGCTTCCACCAGTCAAGGCAATTATTGACCCATCAAATCAACTAGCCTGATTTACAGGGCCATGGAATGCATTATCATGGACCACTTTAACAAGGACATTGGCAACCTCCAAACACTTGATCCCACACAGTTTGGTTTTATCAAGGGGAGATCATATCTGTTAAATTTGGTAGACGTGTTTGAGTTAGTCACCAAAGCCATGGACGAGGGGAAAAAGGTGCATGCCTCCTACCCTGACTTGGCCAAGGCCTTCAGTACTATTCCCCACTCAGGCATAATAGATAAACTATCCCAGTGCTTGGTGTAAATCTGTATGTGACCAGATGGGTAGCTAACTGGCTCACTGATAAAACTCATTCAGTCAAAATAATGGAAGCTATCTCAAGTAGTAGACCCGTAATGAGTGGTGTACCCCAGGGATTGGTCTTGTGGCATCTGGTGTTTGGTATATACTTATCTGAGGTGTAAGCCAAAACCAGAGGTCTATAGCTGAACAAATTTGCAGATGACTACAAGCTGTGCACTGTCATCAACTCCCCTAGTTATACACCAGAACCATGGCCTCAAACTAAATGCCAAAAAATACATCATCATCCCCTTTGGGGAGAGTGATATTTCCACAAATTATCACATTAATAACAACATCCTTAGCTCACAAGCAGTTGTGAGGGACCTGAGCACCAAGGTTGAGAGCAATCTAACTTTTGACCACCATGTTGCTGCCAGTGTATGGAGAGCATTCTACATTGCTCACCTCATTAGTAAGGGTATTTCTTCCAGGCACAAGGAAGTCATAAGTTCCCTGCATTCCTCCCTAATCAGGCCTACCATCAAGCATAGTTCCACTTTGTTCATGTACCTTGCAAAACATATGGAGCAGTTGGAGAGACCACAGATGTTTTTGACCAGGAGAATCCAGGGCTTCAAAAAAATCTATCCTACATGGATAGGCTAAATGCACTGTCCCTCTACTCCACCTCATACAGACTCCTCAGAGGTGATCTATGTCTGCCATACAGAAAAATCTCTGACCCCACTTTGATGAAATTTCTACATGTCCGCAACCCAAACTCCACTCATATGACCCACACGCATAAACTCAACTTGATCTGTGACAGCAAAAGGACTTGCTGGTGGGACAAATTTGCTTCCTGGAGACTCTCCCATCTGTGGAATAGACTCCCTCTTCATGTCAAGCAGAGCACATCATAGTTTCATAGTTTCATAGTATAGTACTAGGCTATCTGCCCTGGGGCATTTGTAAGCCTAGCCATAGTGATGTGGCATTTGCCACCCTATGAAATGGTACAAAAATGTGCAGAATAAATTTAGAATACTGTGTCTAGTAGTGACACAATGAAGGTCCTCTTATATAATAGAATTAGTTTACTGTGCCCCTGTCTAGCAGTGACACAGATGTGACCCCTGGGGTAAACTTACGATCTCCCATCCACTCATCAAGATTTCTCTTGAAGAGAGTCAGTGAGGTGCTCTGCCTAATATGAACTGGGATCTTGTTCCAAAGCATGGGAAGCCTGTGGGTTATGAATCTATCCCTCCAGCATGTTCTATTCATACTTGTGCCGAGGTTTAAGTCTTTAGCTCTCGTGGTCCTGATGGACTTGGATTTTTTGAGGTGGAGCATGTCCATCAGATCCTGATTGGACATGGCCTTGTACATCAGGCAGAGATCACCTCTGAGCAGGTGGTATGATACTGAATAGAGCTGAAGTTTCTTTAGTCTGGCAGAATAAGACATATGTTGGAGACCCTTGATCCTCTTGGTGAGGTATTTTTGTGGTCTCTCCAGCTGTTGCAAATGCCGGGTGAGGTACATACCAAATGGGGCATTGTACTCAATCATGGGTCTGATGAGGGAGGAATATAGGGGTACAATGACATCCTTGGATCTGGATGTGAATCCCTTCATGATGAGGTGTGCAAGGTAGAATGTTTTTCTAAACACTTTGGCAACGTGGGTATCAAATGACAGGTCACTGTCGACTTGGGTCCTTAGGTCTCTGATTACTTTTTCAGTACTCAGTGGGTTGCTGTCTATGTGATAATTTGTAGGTACTTTGTTTTTCCCAAAGGGGATGACTATACATTTTTTGGCATTTAGTTTAAGGCCGTGACTCCGGCACCAGTTGTCCGTTTCTGTGAGGCCTTTTTGTAGGATGTGTGTGTCTGCTGGTGTATCGTCTATGGCGCCTAGTTTGCAGTCATCTGCGAACTTTGTCAGCCACAGCCCTCCCATGTTTGCTTTAACATCTGAGAAATAAATGCCGAACAAGAGGGGTCCCAGGACAGATCCCTGTGGGACACCACTTGTGACTGGCTTTGAGTCTGACATTGCTCCGGTGATTTTAACTTTATGGGTTCTGTCCTTTAGCCAGTTTGCAACCCATCTAGTGACATAAGGGTTTACATTTAAGCTGTTGAGCTTATCTATGATGCCTGAGTGGGGTATTGTGTCGAAGGCCTTAGCCAAGTCCAGGTATGCTGTATAGACTGCTTTGCCCTCGTCAATGGCTCTAGTGACTGTTTCAAAAAAGTCAACCAGGTTTAAAAGGCAGGATCTGCCCTTTACAAAGCTGAACTGGGTGGGGTCAAGTGTCTGTAGGTCCCCTATGTCTCTGTTTATGAGTTCCATAATGATTCTTTCCATAGCTTTGCAGACCAAGCTGGTTAAGCTTATGGGGCGGTAGTTTCCAGGGTCTGTAGATGCACCCCCCCCTTGTGGAGTGGGACCACTGTTGCTGTACGCCAGTGTTCAGGTACATATCCCGAAGTAAGGCTAAGGTTAAATAGCATTTTTATGTGTGGGTTTAGCTCCTCTTGGAGTTCACGTAACACGCAACCCGGGATACCGTCCGGTCCCATTGATGCCGTGTTTTTTGCTTTGTTTAGGGCGGTTCTCACTTGGACATCTGAGATGACAGGGAGATTACATTCAGCTGGGATAAGTATTTCTTCTTTTGGGGGTGAAGGAGGGGAGAAATTTGCACTTAACCTGTCAGCCATAATGTTGGCAATATCTGTGGGTTCAGTGTATTTTTTATTGTTGTGAACCAACTCTGAGCATATCTGAGGGTTTCTGCCCAGGTTTCTAACATAACTGAAGAAGGCTTTGTGGTTATCTTTAGTGTCCTTAGCAATTTTTCTCACAAAGTTGGCCTTGGATGTTTTTATGAGAGAACGTAGTTTTCTGCTAATGTTGATCAGAGATGTCTTCCCTTCATGGGATTTTGCTCTGACGTGTAGTAGCTTCCTTCTTTTGTTATACAATTTGCTTATAGCTGAGGTCCACCAGACAGGACACTTACCTTTGGTGGAGAGGGACTTGGATTTGTTTGGGATTGCATGATCCATGCATTCTTGGAGATGTCTATAGAAAGCATTTGTGAAGGATTTGGCATTGTGTGATGTGGTATCCAATGGCACAGTGGGCTTAAAGGATACCATCTCAGTCTTAAGAAGAGTGAAGTCTGCTTTTGAGAAGTTTTTCACTGTGGTCTTTTGTGCTGGGGCTGGAGGTGGGATATGTATATCCAGGGTGATTAGTTTGTGGTCAGATCTCACTAGTGAGGGGTATACTTCCGGTGTGGAGCATTTTGTCCCCATGTTTGTGATGATCAGGTCTAGTATATAATCTACCCTAGTGGGAGAGGTGACTAATTGTTCCAGTGCATTTGAGTTTATGAATTCCAGGAACCTTTGGGCTAGGGTATTAGGGCTAGAATAATGTTCCCAATCTATGTTTGGGTAGTTGAAGTCTCCCAGTATGATGGTATTTTGTGATACATTCAGATCCTCCAATGTCTTCAGGAAGGCTGAGTGGAGATCTTGAGATTGGGAGGGTGGTCTGTAACATGCTACCAGTTGTATAGCAGTTTTGCCTATGGTTAGTTGCACCTGTATGGTCTCTGATGCTTCATGTGTTGCTACTAACCTGGAGGTGTGGGTGTCCTTGATGAATATGGACACTCCCCCTCCCTTTGTGGTTTGGCCCGGGTTTTGGGGCCGAAAAGCATGATACGAGGTATAGCCTGGTAATGCTGGGTTGCTCTCAGGAGCCTTGAACCAGGTTTCAGTTACTGCACAGACGTCGATGTTCTCCATGCTGAGGAGTGCATCAAGTGCCTGCATCTTGAGATTTAGACTTCTGGCATTGAGCAGCATTATCCATTATCTCTCTTTAAGAGGAGCATTGATGACTGGATGGGAAATAGAAAATACATCCCTTGGATTCCACCTGTGTCCCTGCTGGACAGGGGCATTGGGTGCTGACTTATGGGAAAGTGGGCTAATTTACTGGCTAGGCTTATAAGGGCCTCCTGACCAGTACCCTAGTAATATGCTATGATCCTATAATCCTAAGATTCTGTGTATGATACTGACTGTAGATTAAAAGAAGGAGAAAATAATACTGATTTTTTACTACAGCAAAACAACAAACTTATTGTGAAATTAGATGACATGGAAAATAGAGCCAGAAAGAATTATAATGGAATATATGGTATCCCAGAGCAAATGGAAGGAGATAATATTGTGAACTTTTTCTCTAGATGGATTCACAAAATTTGAAATCTGCCAGCAGCACTGTCCTTTGGTACTGAAAGAGCACACAAATCCCTAACTCAGTCCCTTCAAACAGGAAATCTTCTCATCCTAGATCAGTCAGTGTGAAATTAATCTCTAGTCAAGATAAAGACCTTGTCTCTTGCACCCTTGAAAATAGGAGACAAATTAGATTTGACAATGACTTCTCTTCTATTGTAATCTCCAACAGAATAGCATGCATTCCCCTTATAAAATCTCTGAAAAAAGGCTGGCATCAAAACATAACTGATCTTTTCTTTGTTTATCTGATGGGAAAAAGACTTTTGAAACACTTGAAGAAGCTACTTCTTTGGAACAAAAGAAGAACTTATTAAACAATGAGGAACATACGGATTCCAATGTTAATTTAAAGAGACAGGCTACAAGAAATGAATGGTTTATAAAAGAAAAAATAATCTAGAGACAAATAACTTAAAATCCCTTTCCCATATATAACAGTGAAACTATTTACTGTTTTCTTGAGATCGCTCAAATGTGGTAATACATCTTATTTCTCTTCAAGTTAAAGGTTAGTAGTAGTTCTGAATTTTTAGATCGTTACAAGCTATACAACAAAACTTTAAAAGGAAACTAATGAACCGTATTACAATCTTATAACAAAGTACTGTATTTTAATATATTTTAGTTAATATAAATGAACAATATAGTTGTTTCATTCATGCTGACATTACTCACATTTTTCATAACACTATATTAGTGTAATGGATTCAAATAATATATTACATAAGCTACATAATGAAAATGAAGGTTCTAAAGTTTAAAAATACTTCTACACTAACTGTTAGGACTTTGATTAATAAATTGCTGTTTTTCATACTTTCTTGAGGTATTACAAATATGTTTATATAGTAAATATTGCTAACAATGTATAAGATAGCATTTTATATATCATAGTCTTTGTTCATACTTTAAACAAAGTTTGAAAATTGAAAACCATCTTTTTAGATTACTAGCAGCTTGTATAATTCATCTGCAAGTGCTTTGTGTTAAAAAAAATACTTTTTATTTACAGTTTAAAAGCCAGCCAACATACCTTGGAAGTTTTTTTGAAGTTTTTTGGAATTAGCTTAAGCTTGTGGATGTCCTACAAGCCTCAGTCTTTGTGAAGAACTTTTCGCGATGGCACTTAGGAAGTAATTTGTTACCATTGGACTCTAATCTTCATGCTGAACACCGCAGTCCAATCAGAATGCAAAACAGACGTTTAAATGCTTTTCTTGATGCAAAATCGATGTTTTATGTGAAAACAAATTGTAAGTTATTATTTCAGTTGTAAAAGAGACTTAAATAATCATTTGTAGTTAAAATAGCTTACAATTTTTTAGTATATTTTATTTCTGAACAGGATAAGCTCCAAATGTTGCACATATGCACTTCTAACTGCTGATTAACATGCAGTTCAGTTAAACCAAAGGTTATTGTATAGTGTTAGGTCTAGGATTGCAATATAATTAGATAGTAATTAATATTTGTGTAACCACCATAAATGCTTGGCCACTTTAGCTTATATATATATCTAGTTTAGTAATATGTTTCTTCTTTTTTATTTATTTCCATTATATTTGTTATATTCTTCAGCTGTTACTTCTTTCTGCAGTTGTAGGATTTTGCCATTAGATGTCATGGATTGGCTAGTTTGTAGCTTGTGTGGAAAACAGTTCAAGCCTGCAATATTATATGCCATGTTGAGGGTTTTTAAAATGTACAGTGTTACTGTTTTTTAAGTTAGATAGTGAAAGTTTGTCCATAACAAATGTCATGCTGAATTGCTTTAGAATTAATATAGAAAAGCATTATAAAATTATTATTAATATAACATCTTTTATAAAATGACAACTTATAAAGTCCTCTCTTTAAATGTTAATGGGATAAATAATCCTATGAAGAGAAGTAGCATTAACAAATATTTAGCTTTACTTAAAGTTGATATTGTTTTTCATTCAAGAAACCTGTTTACTGACAGATGATTTGAATAGATTATTGTTAAAGAATTATACAGTATTGATTAGCTCTCAGTTCAAACATAATAGAAGTAGTGTCCTATTTTTTTGGAAACAAAACTAAGATTAACAGAGATCATACATACGCATTCAGAAAATGGTGGTATACTTGGAATAGCAGAAATAAAACTGGAAAATAAACTTTACACCCTATTTAATACATATTAGATACCAGATATAGACACAAAAAAGTCAAAAACACTTTGATACTATGACTTTACATTCTAGGGGGGAACTACTTATTGCAGTTGATTTTAACTGTATGCTATCTCCTTCTGATACCACAAATACTAAATCTTTTAAAATTTCTCCAATAAAAAAAATTAAATAACATATAAACTCTAGGAGCTTGAAAGAAATACATGATATAAAATTATCTTCTTTAACATTCTTTCATTATTCATATAGATTTGGTATGCAGGCTAACATAGATAAAGTATTGGTGACCAGCTCTTTGCTGTCAAAATTAGATGATGGATTGATTGTTGCATGCCGTTCATCAGATCATAATGCTATTACTTTTAAAACAACTTCTTGTACGGACATGTTAAACTTTTGTCAAAGAATCCCTGCATATATTACAAAAGTAAAAGGCTTTCAAAAATGGCTGTTGAACAAAATAAAGCACTTCATGGAAATTATTAATAATGGCAAGGTTTTAGGCATAATATCATGGGATACCTTAAAGATTACAAAAAAGTAATAAAATTAATAGGGAAAACACCAGGCACAGCATTCTCAAGCACGTCAAAAGGCATAGCAGTCCACTCAATGTATATTGAAAAAACAAAGAGCCTTTTATTCACATCCAAAACTCCATAAGATTTAGCAGTTTCATCTACTGCACCATAGACTACATCAGAATAAATAAAAAGACATCCACCACTGAAATGTATATAATTTTCAAGCCAATTAGTTCATTAATTAACAGCAACTACTTCATTAGCTTAAAGCAACAGTATCAATCTGCCATGTGAGTTCCAGTTTAAATAAAAAAAAACTGCATATATAAAACATTAAAACGTATAAATAAACAATATGAATAACTATTGTTCTTCATAAAAAATGTTAAAAATATTAAAATTATTACAAACCTAATAGTAATGAACATGTTTTTATCCTGTAAATTTGTGTTCTTGTATTATAACAATGATACAGTCATACTTATTTTTATATTTACTATTGTCTCACTTCCAGCAAAGTTGCAATAGTAATGTTATCATTAACACCAGGGGCACAAGTTGCATTTAACAACAACTGTCATCTCACCTCTCTTTCTCTCTTTCAAAATAGCTTTTATATCCCCCCTGGCTGTGATATAACTATTTCCACAATTCCAAACCTAAAGGCAGTACAAGTAGGATTAGTTACTATATGTCTATATAGAGCACTATTTTTGTTCTTTCTTCTTATATTATAAAGATGTTTGTATATCCTGTTTTTAAAAGCTCAACAGGTTTTCCCTATATAGAATGCAGCACAGCTGTTACACTTAGCTAAGTATATCACCTGCTTAGTATTACTGTGCCCTTTCTTAAAATATATCTTTGTTTTATTAACATTCTCTAGAATAATATAGTTGTCTTCTATGATAGCAAAGCACTGGTTGCACCTATCACATTTCCTTAGTTTTTGCTTGTGCTTGTATACCTCGATTATATTCAAATTTATTTTCAAGTTTGGGCCAGTTTTGTACATGAAGTTAGGCATGTGCCCCAAGATTCTACAAACCTCAGCATCACCTTTTAGGTGGGCCTAATTTTGTATACCTATATTTTTTACTATTTCTACTATTTCTGCTGTTGGATTATATTCTACTATTAATGCTCTGCTATAACTATTATTTCCCTCTGGATTAATATCATTTAACAATTCTGCTCCTAATAATGGTTTATATTTTTGTTCCATTCTCTTATAACATATTGAGAAACATCATTAATCATAGAAGCAGGGTATCCTCTGTCCTTAATCAGTCACCCAATATTGGCAATCTCACTTTTCATCTCCTCAAAGTCAGAGGTCATCTGAGCTGCTCTTATACACTGCCCTTTCAGTATATTCTTTTTTGTTTCCAAGGAAGACAACTACTATATTGTAAATAAGAATTACTAAACATGCTTTTCCTGTATATTCTAGATTTAAACTATTTGTCAGTATGAGAGATAAAAGCATCCCTTGAATATTATAGGAATGTGTGAACTTTAGGTAAGTACTATTATGAATCAGATATCCTACAAATTCCTCAATTTCTTCAAAAATACCTCTCCATAGAACAAAAATATCATCCAGGAAACATATATATTTAATAATCTTATCTGTGTACTGGCTCTTAAAAATACATTCATCTTCCCAGTCAAGTAGAACTAAGTTAGATATCCTACAACATAAAATTGCTATTAGCTTAGAGAAAATAAAACTACATTCTTATTCAGTCAACCATAAAAGTTCACATAAAATTGCAATCAGATCAAAGTATTTAATTGAGAAAAATCATATAAAAAATTATATTTAATGATAATAATAATAAGTTAACAGTCTCAGGCTTGAAAAACATATTAAATTACTTTAAGAAGCATTTTATATGTATTAATAGCTTTAAGTCCATTACAAATTACAATTACATTATTGAAAGCTTCTTAAAAGAAAATATTCAAATAAAATGATCAAATGACAAAATCTGTAAAATTGATATAGCATTAACTTTTAAGGAACTAAATCATCAAATAAAAAAATTGAAAGAATAATAAAGCACCAGGATTAGATGGATTAACACCAGAATTGTATAAATTCTTACCTGACAATATACTATGACTTATACTAAATATATTCCAGGAAGTTAAAACTACATCTAATATTCCACCCTCATGGAAATCTTTTCTTGTCTCATCTATTTTAAAACCTGACAAGGACCCAACTCATGCTTATCGTATAGACCAATTTCTTTGTTGAACATAAATTATAACATATTTATGTCCATTTTATCAACTAGATTAAATACTATTCTCTCTCTGAATTAATAAATGAAGACCAAACAAGGTTCATAAAAAATAGGAAGTTGGAAGATAATATTATAATATTTTTCTGTAATAGATATAGCAAATAAAAAAATGAATTACCTATAATACATTTTGAAATTGACAAAGTTTTTGATTTCTTGAATTGGTCTTATCTATTCATAATTTTATAAGAATAAAAGTTTTCCTCAGAATTTAAAGGGTTAATCAAAAAACTTTATGAAAGCACTACCTTTTTTTGTAAATATTGGAGCTTTCTTATCTAGTTCATTTAAAATGTTGAAAGGCACAAAACAAGGATGTCCCTTGTAAGCATTATTTTTTGCTCTTGCCATAGAACTATTTGCCAACTATATTAGACATAATATAAACATTAAATGTTATAATCTAAATGATGAACTATCACCAAAAATTCAACTTTTCACAGATGATTTATTATTATTTATTAATTACTTGTGGTGATATTGAAACTTCAGTGGGCGATTTAATTAAATATAGACTTATCTGAAAGTATATCAGGGCTGAAATTCAATCATAACAAATCTCAAGTGCTTTTGATAAAGAAGAAAGTTACCCCAAAACTAATTTTTTGTAAATTCTTCAACTGGGAAAGTACTCATATTAAATATTTAGGTGTTAATATTGAGTCCAATCATAAAAAGTAAATTTCAGTTAACTAGCAACACCTAATTAATTCAATTCTAAGTTTAATAGACAAGTGGAACAAACTGTTTTCACATTTGAATATAGATTAACCTTAATCAAAATGATATTACTACATAACATTGTATTCATTAGTCAAGCATTAATCTTCCACTACCTAAAAGCTATTAAAAGAATTAAGGATATCTGATTGAAATGTCTGTGCCCCCCCCAAAAATAAAAAAAACAGAAACTCTTTACATTAGCATACAGCAAGGTAGGAAGAAGGAGGTGCTGGATTTCCTAATATTGGGTTATATTTCAACTCAGCTATTATCAATAAAGTAAGTACTCTTACGGATCAATACTTCATATACTTCTTCTTGGAAGTCAATCCATGAGAATATGTTATTAAACAATAACAAAATATTATTGGACCATCTTATTAAAGTAGAAAAAAATGTCTTTATCTGGATATTAAATACATTTATACAAAATGATAAACAGAAACTCACATTCTTTTCTGATGTAAACCAGGTATTATTAATTTTTAAAAGAGTTATGTATTCCAATCATTTAACTAAAAACCTATTAATAACCATATTTCTAATATATTTTAGCATTGAATGCTTGATCTAATTTGATATACGAAAAATGTTAGAACTTAAAAAAGTCAATTTACTATACTGGATTCAGTTTTTGTCTAATAAAAAATCAATTCTGCAGATTATTTGATTGCAAGATACAGCTTACAAAATTGTGATTGGATTGATATTCAAGCATGTAAAGAATTCATCCAAAACAAAATTATAATGATATTAGAATCACATAATAAAAATATATAATAAAATATATATAAAACCCTAGATTTAATTTCCATTATTAATAATGGATCCTTCAAGAGCAACTCTTTCATATGCAAAATATATAAAATTATTAGAAGTGATTTTAGCTCTACAGATATATCTTTCTGGAATTATTCTACTAGAATTAATAATCAGGATTTTGCAATAAACAATAAGGAACTTTGTTTAAAGGCCGCACGAAAGTCCACACCTTCTCCGTACTGAAGAATACTTGGAAATTCTTACATAGATGCTTCTTAAGACCACATAAAACTGCAATAATGCATAAAAAGTGTACTGATAATTGTATTGTCTCAGACTCTTTTATACCATTTAATGTACCAATTGCAGAAGTTATACCTAAGAATCAAATGCTTCTATTATGGTCAATTTTATCTATCGCTAGAAAAGTTGTCACAAAAAACAAACAAAAAATGGAAATCTAAGTCTACTCTCCTATTTAATCCTGAATTTATTCATCTAGCCAAATCATTATGTAACAATAAAATCTCTACTATAAAAATGAGAACAAATAATATAACTGATAAGTTCATTTCTTGCAAGAAATTGCTTAATTAGTTAGAGAAATACTAAATGTTTTTCCTACTTTGTATGTATATTCTTATAGGCATTGTATATAGTTGTTTCTTAGTTGTTTTTATAAATATTTTCTTGAATTATTGTTTTATTAAAATAAATATTTTTGAGAACAAAAAGAAATTTCCTATAATATTCTGCATTTATTTGGTTGATGCATATTATTTTGTTAGGCTCTGACAAAGATCAATGCCTATATGCATTTCTCAGAAGTGGACTTCTAGCTAGGTTTCAAAGTTCTAAGGGACAGTCTTTTCTCTGTACTAAGGTTGTTTTAACTTCTAGCTGATACATAACCCTCAACCTCTTAGAGCAAAGATCTGGACAAAACCAGAAATAATGGGGGTGGGGACAAAGGCCCAAAAATAGGGACTTGTTTTAAATATAGCTCTTACAAACTTAGAAAGTTGGTAGACTAATAGGTTTTGCATTAGCATGAATTTTCTGAATGATATGAAGTCTGAAACTCAAATGTCTTCCATTATTTTCTGCCTTCAGTCTTCAATGATTTACCAGTGATTTGTCAGAAAACCAAAATTTTATGAGAAACAGGTCAAAATTATGAAGCAAAGATCTGGACATTCTGCAAAAATCTGAACAGTTGAGAAGTATGATGCTAATCCCCTTTGAAAGAAATTTCTCTTAAGTCCGATATTGTATTTTTCAACAGACATGCTTAGAGTAATAATTGTTGTATATGAAATTTTAAAAGCCAGGGTTATCTTCATGGAAGCATTTATGGATATGCAATAGACTGCAACTCTGGTGCATCCAAACTACTTAGGGTTATGGGCATATACTAGTCATTCACTTAACAGAATATTTCCAGATTCATTCAAGCCTCTTAAGTTCTCCCATTGAGTAGTTACAACAGGTCTGACTATATCAATTTGAGAAGTGTCTGTATTCTGGAATGGAGTAATTTAATGTTCATGTCCATGTACTGGATTTTCAAGGGTTAGGTAGGTGCTGCCATCACTGTGAGAAGAAAATATGGCATTAATCAAACTTTTCTATGTCACTGAGCTCATTTTAACAGGTATGTGCATTGTAAATTTATCAGAGCTAATTCTATTTTTCATTTATTACTAAGGGTATTGTTATCAAAAGTCATTTTATTTTAGGGAGTTGAATAGGTTGCTGATTTTCAGCATTTTCTTTTAGGACTACCCCTATGTATTTTTTTCTCTGGTGTTATTATTATTATTATTATTGTTAGTAATATTATTATTATTATTATTATTATTATTATTATTATTATTATTATTATTGTCAGTAATATTATTATCAATATTATTATTATTGTTAGTAATATTATTATCGTTAGTAATATTATTATTATTATTATTTTTGCTATTATTATCATCACCATCATCATGCCTGTTGCTGCCCTGTAATTGTTTGTGCTCATGCTGTTTATAGCTGTTCTTTTTTATGTAATGTTATTTGTTATATGTATTCTTTCTGCGCTAGGTTTTATCTCATTATTTACAGGGAAGTAACATTTTCTTGTGGGTTTATGCTTATAGCAGTAAGTGCTGTATGTTTCTCTTGTATTATTATCATGTGCATTAATTTTGTTAATGTTGTTAATTATATAACTTTTTCAGTTTTACTTTAGTTATGGTGGATAAATATCGTGTTGTGGTTTCTATAGCATACAGCTTAGTGGATGGCTGTACATTCATGCCAGTGGGGTATGATATGCGCACAGTCGAATGATAATAAATGCTTGCTGATATGGGCAGAGTGGTAGTAAAACATGCTATAACATAGCTCAGATAATTTCAGATGGGTCTATATTACTTCCTGAAAAGATGTCTCCAGCAAAAGGCTGTTCATCGATCTCTACCCATTGATCAGCCATTCAGCGAACATTACAATCATCAAACTTCTTTTCTAGGGGAATAAAATACTTGGCCACCAGAGCAATTGTCATACAAACTACATAATTTTACACTCAAGAAGGTGAGGGGGCTTCAGCATCCACACCCCCTTACTTATATATATCAACTTCGAGATCACACATCATACAGTGGGAAAAAGGGCTAATTCACAATGCTGGCCACCTAGTTACTTTCTCAGGGAAAAACTTTGATGTATTCATAGTTTGCTGAATGCAGAGTTCAATGTAGTTGTGTCAATGAATAGGTATTCAATGGAGATGTCTTTCGAGGAAATAATATAGACCCAGTTTCACACTTGACTCGCAATCAGAAATGTGAGGACTATAATTCTGGTTGCTGCTACAGCAGAACTAAAAATACAAATTGGTATAGATAACAAAAAATTCAAAAGCTCATCATACCAAGAAAAGGGACTTTTTTTGGCTTCACTACCTTCTACCTCCACATTGCACCTCCATTTTGTACCTTCGTCTTGCACCTGCACACCCTTGTATACACTAAGGAGTTTGTGGAATTCTTTAAAAATCACAGTCTTAGACTTTGGATATATTTACAGTTGTAAAATTATAACCTACCGTTCCAAGCCCCAGATACAACAGGCACAAGCACACACACATACACACACACACACACACACACACACACACACACACACACACACACACACACACACACACACACACACACTCTGAATATTTAGTTTGGTTATTTAGGGTTTTGTCTCTTTTGCAAATAATCATGAAGCTTTCCAATTGACTGTTTGTTGTTATATTTGTATTTTTTATTAATTATATTTAATTTTCTTTTAATCTGAGTTCAGATCT
>NC_056746.1:56313953-56343953 GCF_019279795.1 Protopterus annectens
TGAATCCAGCAATGCATTTCAGTATTTTAGAAGAGAAAATTATTTGCTATATATAGATTATTATACTGATTAAACATGTTGATGGCATTGCACTAAGATAAAAAAAGAAAATAAACTCAAGACTTTACAGTAAGCCTAATATGGCTTTAATAATTCGTGGAGAGAAAATAAAACAGTAATTAATTTGAATTACTTTTGTGTGTATGACTCTTGGTAAGGAAAATCCTCTCAATTTATTATTTCCTAGAAGAGACACTAGCAATTGTGAAGAGGCAGCTGCTATCATGATAAATATATTTCCAACAGATTACTATATTTGCAATATGTTTCGAAGCAAGTAAGGTGTCATATGTTCTGGTAAGAGGTGGAAAGGACAAAAACACTCCTTGATGAATTTGCACTTTTCTGTTAAAGTGAAGCCTTTGTTAAAGTACAGTGATCAACTGTGAAAAGGCTTTTGATAAATAAAGTCAAAATGATCCTCAGGAAAGGGTAAGAGATGATGAATAGTACTTTTGACTCAAAATGAGAGACATTCACAGCTGGGAGAGAATTTCACATTATATAAACCTGTCTGGGTTAAATACATTTGAATGCTTGCATGAACAATGAGGAAGTAAAAGTTTAAATATAAAGTGACATGTCACAACCATATTTGGGACAGGACATTTACTATCAAATGCAAATTGCAGAATATCAAAAAGGGGAATATGATTTCAGGGGGTCGATTTTCATCCATCAAAGAAATATTAAATCGAACAGCTGCACATCAAATGTTACTCAACAAACAGCACTTTTAATGAATAGGCATGGCTTCAAAAATAAATTCAGCGAATAGCACAGTTGGCCAACATAAAGTAACCACAATCTACTGCTAGCTTACCAGTAACCTCTCTCTTTCCCATTTACACACCATGTGGCACATCAGGAAATGAGCACGTCAGCATTCATTATTTCTGTAGCAGTTACAGGTTTTACTGGCTCAGATTGCTAGCCTAAGGCCTAACCCTCATCGGAGGGTGCACCACACACACTTGCATGCACACACTCACACCTAGGGCAAGTTTAGAATGTCCAGCCCATCTACTGCGTGTCTTTTGAATATTGTAGGAAACCAGAGCACCTGGAGGAAACCCACACAAATGCAGGGAAGACGTGCAGACTCCACACAGAAGGCACCCCAGCTGAGAATTGAACCGGAAAACCTCTTACTGTGAGGCAACAATGCTAACCGCTACAACACTGCACTGCCTTACCAGTAACTTATCTTTAACTGAACCTGCTCTTTCCCCACGTTAGTGTGACCACAGAGATGGTAAATATGGGATGTGGGGGGTATTGTCCCATGTTCACTGAATCCTTCTGTTGTGCGGAGTATAATTATATATATATATATATATATATATATATATATATATATATATATATATTTATATTCCAACTCAAAGGTATAACATTTGATTACTGAAATTAAACTCATAATTGTAAAAAACAGCAACCCCACATCGTAAGGCCACTACTGTATGTAAGAAGTGCAGCATTAACATCACAGTATGTACATATAGTGCCACATCTGAACTATAGCAACCCTATTAGCCATAACTCTACAATACTTTTTCTTAGATCTCAGCTGAGGCCACTGACCCACCCATGCATATGCAGTGCACTTTGAAGATACCTGTGCAAGTGAGTGCAGTTGTGTGAACCTTGCAGTGTATACTTAGGCAGTTGTATGATAAGGTAAAAGTCTAAATTCCAAAAAATTAATTCTAAACAGACTTATTAGCATAATGAACTCACTGGGATCTTTGAAATTGCTTGAAAAAATAGCTGCAGCCATTAGTTTGCTTGTTGGGCAATGTTAGCTTACTGCAGAGTAACCTTACCTACCTTGTGATGTTTTAGGATGTAGACCTTGCAATGTTAGACATATATACATAAATCATTGAGAGATGAATGGTGCCTGCATATATCCTGGGGTAGGAGACTGAGCTAATGGATGTAGTTGATAACAAGTGAATGCTGTGTTTATTTATTTATTTTATTTTACATTTGTTTACCGGGAAAGTCCGACTGAATATATGTCCATTTTCTGTGGAGGCCTGGGGAGAAAAGCTTCAGAAAGCAGAGTAAAATACATTAGGAACAACAGAAGCATTTAGAGATAAGTATAATATGCAGTTTTCAGTAGGGTTACAAACTTAGATAAAACATAGTAGGCAACATCAAAATCATGCGGCTTCAGTTTCAGACAATAATACACGCAGTTATGGGCTAATTCCCTTCAAAAATTCATACACTTATTAGAGTATATGATTGAAATGCTTAGGGAGAGTTTGCAGGAACAGCGGGTGGTGATAGTCTGGGTTTAAGCAGGGACACTGGCAATGCTGTTGGAAGTGCAGTTTGAGGCTTTTTTTGAATTGGGTTAAGGAGGATCAGTGAGTAAGTTCGACAGATAGCGTATTCCAAGTTTTGCTTACTGAGTTGGTGAACACAGAGTTCCCAGCCACATTTATGCTCTTAGATGTTTGTACCAGCAGTTTGTCAGAGGTTGGTAATATGAATGCAAACAGGTATTTCTGACATGGCATGGCACTTGCATTTAATGCTAGTTAGTAAAACACCTCCAACACAAGAAGGTCTGATATGTTTTGTAGTACATGAGAGGCATATGCCCAGCATTAGGCTCCTTTTGAATTCCTAACTGTTGCTATCACTTTCATGTGACGTGCTCTGCCTGTTTCTATGTAATGGATATATTCCATCCTGTATGCTGTGGTGTCCTGTAAGGAAGGGTTAAAGCTATCTGGTGGACATCACTCTCTGTGAAGCATGTGAGTAGTACAGGTTTATCTAGGTGGGAGGTATAGGAAACATGTCCTGCATATGGAAGGCAGGTCATTGCAGCGAGGAAGAGTATGTGTGTGTTTTTGAAGGTGGGGGAGGAAATGGGGCTGAAACATCCCCTAACTACTTCGGCTGGCCTGGTAATGCTTCACAGTTTGTAGCGTGTGTGTGTGTGTGTGTGTGTGTGTGTGTGTGTGTGTGTGTGTGTGTGTGTGTGTGTGTGTGTGTATTTGAGTGTGGATTGTGGTTGTGAGGGGCCTCCAACCATACATTCGTGGGTATCATTATATGGATTATACTAGGGGGTTGCACCTAGTCCCGCGGTGGTGGTGCTGCAGTAGCGTTGTCACCTCACAGTAAGACGCTATCCAGTTTGCTTCTCAGTTAGAGCGTCTTCTGTGTGGAGACATGTGTGAATGGGCGTACCTTCGTTGAAGGTTGTGCGTCAGGCCTGGCAAGCCGGTACGTAAAAAACAACGGTCAATCATTAGCGGACCGGAGTTCCGCTGTGGCGACCCCTAACCAGGAAAAGCCAAAAGACACAAACAAACACAAACTAGGGGGTTGCACCTATATTCTGTGGGATGTCCTTGGGTAGGCCTCAGTGTACTGGAGGGCTGTGAACATACTATGGACAAAGGCCATAAAACAGTTGCATATGCCATTGGTTGGACATACTGTAGCTGATATTCATGGTTATTGTCATTGTTCAGGTGGCTGTCACACACTAGCAAACAAGTGCACTACTAAGCTTGTAGCATTTCCATAGCTTGGGGACATACACAATACATCTAAGAACACCTTTACCATTCACAGTTAAAATGGAGACAGTATGGCTACTTTTGTAGCTCTTAGACATACATCATGATCTGCTGCTGCAGATATCCCTCTTTTCTGTAAGTATGGCTTTGCAGGGTAAACGCAGTATATTGCCATGTGTCAGAGAAGCACCTAGATTGATACCTTACCTACCGCAGCCACATAGATTGCAGCCATAGAGATGGCTTGTGCTGCTGAGTGGGCAACATGTAACACAAGCCATGTGACAACTGGGCATAACTGTTGCTGAAGTATGGGTATAACATGTACAATTTACCACAAGCCTACATGTGTGTTTCTTTCACATTGCAAATAGTCATGCCTGGCCTGATGCTAAGAGATACTGGAATAGGGAAATTTTTCCAGGCAAAGATATCATGCATCAGGCCCTCTAGGAGCAAGGCTGGTGGATGCTTTGGAACATAAGATCAGACTAGGTCTTCCCAGACCATAACTGGCAGGACCTTGTAGAACAAATCAATGCAATCATTGGTAAAATTGAGCACAGCAATCGTGTTTGGAAAAGGGTCATTAACATAATTGCTCATGCACATGACAAGGCAAAGGGATGGGTTAAGCTGGCAAAGTGATTATTGATGGACACTGACGAGTTCCTTGCATCTCTGTCAGAGGTACCAGACTTCTTATTATCAATGGTGATGTACTGAACTTTGGAGTGAAACAACATAGTACACCATGTTTTCAGTTGGTAATACCTCAGGTAGGAATCTTGTAGCATGTGTGACTATCACTACTACCTGCCTGACTCAGGTCTAGACAACTAACAAGCATGAATTTTTTGCTGTTACAGGCACATCAGAAAAACAGGTACACCATCATTCTGCTACATGTATGTTATTTCAGAAGTTCTATAGTATTGTGTTACAAAGGTTTACCTGCATTGGGCTGCAGGTGTTGGTGATGGGTGCATACTTGGGTATGGTTATGTGTTTTTAAAGGTGCTTCATTATCAGGTTCCTCCACTGTGGACTGATAACTGCCTGATGTTAGGGAGCTATCTGGTGTCAATGATGACAACAGTTGCCAAATCCCAGCACATTTGGGGGGGCTTTGGCAGTGGTGATGATAGTATTTGAAGTGTAATCTAATATCCATATCTTCTTCTCCTTCCATGGATAGAGCTCCTGTGTCTGTGCAACCCACTCCTTGGATACAAGATGTAGCAGTAGGTTAGGATCTCACGCAATTCCTCAGTGTTGCTCTTGGTTTGGCTATTTGCCCAAGAGTTACAGAGACTCTGCTGCATCTAAAGCTATCTGCTATTAAAAGAACAAAAATAAGGATCATCTTGTACGTCTGCTGATTATTTCTTACTGTATTTTACAAAGATCCTGTATTATTTGTTACGTTGTCATACTTTAGTAGAGTTTCAAAGCTGAACTGTTTCTATTGCTGTTGCATTACTTAATAACATTGTGCCTGCAGTTTTACAGGACTCTAGTATTTACATTGTGTAGTTTCCCTGCACTTGAGCTCTAAAACCAGAATTTTTACATTAAGATAGTTTTCAGACTGCACTCTTTTGGCAGAACTGCAAACCTATCTGAGTTGGTGGCTGCTAGCTGAAAACTTATTGTGTGCATTTTTTGATTGGTTTGTAGGCCTTTCTGTTGTAAAACTTGTTTTTCCAATTCTATATAAGCCCAGTGCATGTGATAGCCTGCTCCACTTGCAGTGGCAGCTAGCAGTGCCGTGAATAGATGCAAACTCTTTCAAGTTAAAAGTTCCCTTAGAATAACAGTCTCTGCAACTTTCCCAAACCCCGCCCACTGCTCTAGGAGCATCAGAGCTGCATGCAGAGTAGCATCACCTTGCTGGATAGCTGCAGTTCACACTGAGTATAGAAGCCATTCTTCATCTGTGTGCTACCATCCCAGTCCAATCAAATACACCCACTCTTGTCCCTGGTTAAACCCATAGTAAAAACCCTGAAAACATGGATAGGCAGTTTCTTGCTATCTCTGTGGACAGATTGATGGGCATGGGCATCCTGAGGCAATGTAGCAATTGTTTCATGTATATTGACAACCATTTAATCCTGAAACAAGCACAGTATGTGAGAGATTTAGTTACACTATGAAAATTGAGACATGACTCTTACATACAGACAAATCAAATGATAAACAGGTTGTCAGCACATACACATCATTTGCCTCACTAAAAGATCTCAACACATAAATCCACATTTGCGGAGGTGCTCACAGGCAACTTACGAGAACCTCAGAGGCCTCCCGTACGCTGCCATTAGAAATCATGTGCAAGCAAAACCAAGTCAACACCAATGACTACACATAAAAATGCATGTCACAATGTCTCCACAAGTAAGCGCTTAAGGTACAATACCACACATTCAAACATCTTAGTCATAAGAGACTCTGTCATGAGACACACGGATGCTCCCTCATCAGGTGGATAAAGACAGGGTTATAGATTGTTGCTTGTTGGGCCAGGATTTTCCAGATCATGCAGGCACTTGTCAATCAACCACAAATACCAGTATGACTCAGTCATAGTCCATGTGGGTATGAATGAACTGAGACATACCTCCCCAGACTACATGAAGAGAGACATGATTGGCCAGTTTGAATACGTGTTTCAGGTGGGTAAGAACTTTGTATTGATCAGCATTCTACCCTCACCAAGAATGATAAGACAATACAAACAGAAAATGATTGACTTCAGTAATTGGCTTATCTGCCTAGTGTCATTCCAAGGGAATCCAGTATTTATCTGCTTGGGAAGACATGATCGACAAATTATGTTGCTTTGCCAAATGATCTTCAACTGTCACTGCTAGGCTTTCAAATACTGGCCAAGGCATCAGTCACCCCCATAGTACCTTTCTAGGCACTGTCAAAACTAAACACATACCAATATAACAAATTCTTCTGATGCCAGGCTGAAGGCACTACTGCTCAGTACTAGGAGTCTTAACAAGAAACTGCACTCCCTGGAAGCTCTCCTTGCCCTGGACAATGCTGGCATTTGTGCAATTACAGAGTCATGGCTCAAGGCTGAAGAAAGTAATCTGGAAGAGTAACACTAGAATGCCTATTACATTCAGACCACCCTCTGAAAAGGAAAAAAAAATGGAGGTGTTTCCATTTCCATAAAACAACCACACAGCAAGATTGGTCAAGCATGATGACTCACTTGTGTTACTCCTTGTCTGGCTAACCATAGGCAAACTTCTCCCCCATATCATTATCTAACTTCCGGGGCTCAACATGACCATGAAAACCACTCCACATACCTGAAGTTGTTAGAATCACTTACCATTGAGGCCAACACTGCTTTGAATCAAGTTTAATGATAGAACCTCCATCAAATCCTAAAACCATAACGAATTTTTCCAAGCAACTATTATTTTCTATTAAGTGATAGCACAGGCAAATTTAAAGATCCCCATAAGCCCCCAAAATATGGAGGCCTATGCAGAAATATGCATGAATGCCCTGTACAATCACTTAAACAACTGCATAGAAAGGACAGTATCTGATTGAACTAAACCCATGTCTAGCCAGAAAAAACAAATCACCCTGGTGGACTCTTGGCATGAATCAAGTATACAACAGAATGAAGAAATTCCTGTCTAGAACTAAGAGGGATGGTGCACAGCAGAAAAAAATCCCTCATTAGTCTCAACAGGAAAATAAGGGAACTAGTCAAGTCTTCAAAAGCTAAATTTGACAGTAAAATAGCCTTCCAAGCAAAGGATAACCACAAAGCATTTTTAATTATACCCAGGATCTTAAAGGAAACACTCAGAAATGTGCTGAGTTGGCTGTAGATGGCAGTGCCTATACTCAGCCAGAAGAAATAGCAAACCTGCTGGCAGATAAATTCAGCTGAAATCCCCCCCCCCCTCCATCACTCTGTTTACTTCCCAAAACCTGACCCTACTATTTTTTTGCCACTTATCACAAAAGAACAAGATGTCTCTGCACTCTCTAAAGCTAGAAACATGGTATCTATGGGCCTTGATTGAATGTCAGGGTACCTATTATATAGCTTGAAGCATGACCTACATGACCCACTCAGATCTTTATTTAACCAGAGTCTCCAGACAGACCTTGCCCCAGTAGAGTGGACGACAGCAGTAGTTATCCCTCTGCCCAAGGGGGAACCATCAGTAGACCCAGGAAACTACCAAACCATAAATCTGACTAGCCTTGTATGCAAGGCTATTGAAAGGATAATCATGGACCTGATTAACAATGACATAAGAAATCTCCAGACTCTATACCTGACCCAATTTGGCTTGATCAAGTCTAGGTCTCCCATGTCATTGTTAACCTGGTCAATCTGGTAGACTTCTTTGACAAGGTCATCAAGACCATGGATGAGGCTAAGTCAGTTCGTGCCACCTACCTTGACTTGACCAAGGCATTTGACACAATACCCCACTGAGGAATTATAGTTAAACTCACAAAATTGGGCATAAACCTCTATGCTATCACATGGATAGCCAAATGGCTCATACATAGGACACATGTTATTAGAGTAAAGGAATCCACATCCGGCAAAAGGCCCGTCACCAGTGGAGTACCACAGGACTCAGTGCTGGGCCACAGGCTGCCCCCTCCTGTTTTGGATATATTTCTCAGTTGTCAAGGCAAATGTAGATGAACTTTAGCTGCCACGTTTGCTGATAACTGCAAGCTCAGGGTACTCATTGACTCCCCAAATGATTTTGATATCCTATAGAAAGGACTGATGCAGACTAATGACTGGTGTCAGAGCCATGACTTCAAAATAAATTTGAAAGAGTACATAACAATACCCCTTGGGAAATAAAATACCTCTGCAAATTACAACATTAGCAGCACTCCCCCAAAAGTGGACCCAGTAGGGAGAGATCTGGGTACTCAGATAGACAGTAATCTGAACTTTGACTACCATGCATCCACTCTGGTGAGGAAATCTTCCTAAATGAGTCCACTTATAAGTAAGGGCATGGTATCCAAGTCCAAGGATGTTATAGTACCACTGTACTCAGTTCTTACCGGACCAATAATCAATTACATTGCACCATTTGACATGTATCTCACCTAGCACCTGCAACAGTTGGAGCATCATCAGAGGTTTCTCACCAAAAAAATTCAGGGTATAAACAACATATCATATGCAGACCGATTAAAAGTCCTATCACTGTATTCAGTTTCCTACTGATTACTGAGGGTTGATCTATGCCTGACCTACCAGGTAGTCTCTGACCCCACCCTAATGAAAATTTTGCAAATTCACAAAGCTAATTGCACGAGGAATGCCCACACCAAGGTTCTAAACCTGATCTCTAACATGAATAGATCATGCTGGAGAGACAGATATGTGTCCCAGAGATTATCGCTCCTCTGGAAGAGGCTTCCTATTTGCATGAAGTAAAGCCTTTCCTTGATGATCTTCAAGCACAATCTGGACCAATACATGAGAAATCATAAATTGACTCCTGAGATGGTGCCCATGTCCCTCATGAACAGAGGCAGCCTGTAAAAATTGTCAAAACCCCACTTGCTGACCCTTATTATCTTTCCTGTAGGGACAGAACATTGGGTAAAACCTGGGTAAATCTGGCTAGGCTTGTAATGGCTCTTGAGCTATTAACCTTGTAATCTCTTGTGAACCTATGACCCTATGAACCTATAAGGATGTGGTCAACACATCAGCAGTGGAACAGCCCTCAATTCTAGCAAGAGAGTTATGTCATCCTTGGTCAACACTAACATCACTGAGCATGAGGAGGGTGGCAGGGTCGAGTGTACTAATGGCTGGCAGTGGTATAGACCCCCCACACTTCCTGATCTGAATGGCTTTTTGGTCATTACCCTGTCTTTGTGCAGGGCCATTTATACAGGGACAAGCTGAGACCAATGCAGCTGCAAAAGAGTTGGTTGGAGTTCTGCATGGTTTGAGTAATGACCTGGAGGAGGGACATGCAGTATATCAGAAAATAAATGTCTCTAAGGATGCCATGCACAACCACTTTACTAAACTAAACATAAGTAATAATGCTTATTTGGGTATTTGATAACTTAAATGAACATAAATAGTACTTTATATAAATGGTACTGATCATATGACCCAGTCATGTGATCTCCTTATGCTCTCAGTTTTAAAAATAGATTTCAAACTATTCCCTTAATCAGACCATGTTTTTCGTCTGTTCTCAGTATATCTCTCCATGTATTATTTTTCTTTTTCACTAAATATTCATTCTTTCAGTTTTAAGCAAAGGATTACCTGTCATTCCAATTTAAGATGGTAACCTCTCAGATTTTATGTAAAAAGTGTTCACTTAAATGCATTGTTTCCTACAGGTTTAAATAATGCGATGAAGTGATACAGCTGAATTCAGGCGCAGGACTATTCTGCTTGCAAATGCTGTTTCTCATGGAAATTAATACAACATCCTGGCAAGCTGGTCTGGGAAATGTGTGCTGCAAAACATTGAAGAAATCTGGACAAAGCCTGCTAAAATGGGGGAACAATGGGCCAAAAATAGGGATATATTTTAAATATTGCTCTTATAAACTTAGAAAGTTGCTAGAATAACAGGATTTCTTTTAGCATATATTTTCTGAAGGATGTGAGGTCTGAAACCAAAATGTATGTCAGTATTTACTGACATAAATCCTCAGATCATCACAGTGATTTACCAGAAAAATACAAATTTTATGTGGAACAGACCAAAATCTGAGTAAAATCTGGACATTTTTTGAAAATCTGGGCAGTTGAGAGGTATGATAGCTACCCATCACAGCCACTGCCCTTCTCATGGCTGGTCTTCTGGCCTTCTTCACACTCAAGTGCGCTAGCCGTTTAAAAGCATTTATAGCATTTACTGTCTGTTTTTCCTCTGTTTTCGGCAAAAAAATATCTTGTTTTCCTGCCTTACTGAACTAGAATAGTCCAGTCTTCAGAGTTTGCTGATCTCTGGGCTTTGGCTTGGTTCCTGTGCTATTCCATATCCTTATTTGGATAAAGGGAAGCTTCTTTGTTCACCAGTGGGAGTGGGGAGCACTGAGCAGCCTATTTGTCCCTAGAGCAGTGGTTCCAGCCAGAAAATTGTAGTCTATTGGCCATTTTGGGTCAGTTCCTTGCTCTTTTCAACCCCCTGCTACAAAGCCCGCTTGCTTGGCGCTTTTTGTGATTTAGCTGAGAGTTGCCCATAGAGCACCATCGGCGCGGTTAAACAAGATTAAACTATTTCTGGCTCACAGAAAGTCTGCTCTTCAATTTTCCTTAGAACTTCTCTACATGCAATCTAAACAGTCTATTCTCTATCTCAAAAGCTCAGCACTTGCTCCTAAAGCATTTTTATATAGGTAAAGTACTTATATACTAAACAAAGTACTACATTAGCCTAGAATCCCATTGAGTACCCATTTCCTATAGGTCCCTTCTGACTCAGTTACACAGCAAACTTTTCACTTTTTCTAGCATGTCGAAGGGTCAGTTGCTAGCGTCACTCTCCTGTTCAGCAGGTGAATCTGAGGCATCTTGAGGCAATGTTACAATTGCCTCATGTACTGAACAACCCACTCCTTCTCCCACAAAACACTTAAATACATGTGAGAGATGCAACTATAGCCAAACTGGAGGCTGAGCTCTCTCTAACTCCCAGGACTGGCAAGACCAGACAGGAGGAGAAGGAAACCACGCACACCACAAACCCAGTTTCACATAGAACTATCACAACTGCAAAACAAACACATAAACACACAAAGACAGCCATCACTCGGAGGCACTGATCAAAAATCTACCAAAACTACAGAGGCCTCCAAAGCAGACACACCCAAGCAACTGCCACCTCAAGACATAAGACATGCAACACATAGCTCTCAAAGTCAGTGTGCCAAACAGTCACAGCCCTTAAGGCCAAACACAATGCCAGACACACTTGTTATAGGTGACTCCATAGTCAGACACACTGACGTCCCACTCACCAGACTGAACAAGGAAAAGATCACAGTAAGCTGCCTGTCGGGCGCTAGAATCTGCCACATAACACAAGCACTCAGGTCACTCCACAGCAAGTACAGAGAATGACTCAGTCATTGTCCATGCCGGTGTGAACGACTCTGATAATCGTACCTCCCTGGACTACATGAAAAGAGAGACATGAGGAGCTCTCAGATTATGTAGCCCAGGCCGGGTGTATGACTCTGACCTGAGCAGTATCCTACCCTCACCAAGAATGATGCCACAATACAGAGACAAAATGATCAGCTTTAATAATAAATTTGGCTTAATTACTGGTGCCATTCTAAGGGGATCCAATGTCTGTCTGCTTGGGATGACATGCTTGACAAAGCCATGCTGCTTTAAGGATGGCTTTGCACCTGTCACCAATGGGCTTCTGGATATTGGCAAAGGCTCTTGCCTTTGAAAAGTGCTTTTGGGAGGTGGCAATGAAAAATTTTGTATTAAGTATAATATTTTGGGAAATATGATTATTTTAATAAGATATAATCTGTCTGCTGTTGAAAAGATATATTTATTCCAGTAACCAATTATTTGTTCTATTTTGTCTAGTATTTTATTATAGTTAAATATTAGAGAATCTGTTAATTCATTGAGTAGATTTATTCCCAGATATAATAATTTACTTTCTGCTACTATATATTTGGAAAATCTTTTGTTTATATTATTATTTGTTTTTACAATTACAGAGCATAATTTTAGTTTTGTTTTCATTAAATTTTAAGCCTGAAATATTTTAAAATTTATTCATGGAGTTAAATAGAGCATTCAAAGACTCATTTGCATCTGAGAGAGTTAATAGTATGTCATCAGCAAAGAGTTGGATTTTAAGGTTTAACATTTTATTAATACAAATGCCCTTTATGTTATTGTTTGATCTGATTTGATTTGCAAAGGGTTCTATGAGTAATGCAAATAACAATGGTGATAAAGGGCAACCTTGTTTAGTTCCCTTTTTGATTGTTATAGGGCCTGATCTATATGATCCCAGTTTAACATATGCAGTAGATTTTTCATATAGTATTTGGGTAAGATTATTAAAATTAGAAGGAAAGTTATATTCTTTTAAAACTAGTGAAAGAAAGTTCCAGTGAACCGAATCAAAAGCTTTATTAATATCTAATGAGATTACAATTAAATTTAGGACTTTATCTTTGCCATAATCTATTAATGTTAGTATTCTTTTCATATTATCTGAAGTATTTCTTCCTTTAATAAAACCTGTTTGATCTTTGTGAATTAAGAAAGGAAAAAAGTGTTTGATCCTATCTGCGTATATAGCCATAAACATCTTGTAGTCTATATTGAGTAATGATATTGGCCTATATGAGGAACACTGTTTCTCATCTTTATCTGGTTTGATAATTGGGGATATCAATGAATATTTCCAAGAGGGTGGTATATTCAAATCTTTATTGGCTATATCATATACTTTTAATAATAAAGATATGGCTTGATTGGGTATTAATTTATACATTTCTGGTAGCATATTGTCTGGGCCAGATGCTTTATTTGTCTTGAGCTTTTTAATTTGCAATTTTAATTCTGTCATATTGATTGGTTTGTTTATAATGTCTATTTGTTCTTGTGTTAATTTAATATGAATATTGTTTTCTAAGTATTTTTTTATATCCTTAGTAGATGTATCTTGAGTATTTATGGAATTATCAATGTTAAATTGGAGTCTGAATGCTTCTAAAATATCATTTAGTTCCGTAACTCTTTTGTTAGTATTGGGAATAAATATCTCTTTTATTTGCTTATATTTAATTATTTTTTTTGTTCTATTAGTTAAGTATCTCAGGTGTGCTGAATTAGTAGAGTATGAGTTTATTTTTATCTTTTCTAAGTTAATCATAATCGTATGGTGTAGCAATTCTGTATACTTCTTATTGATTTGTGTAAGTTCTTGAACTTGAGTAGCATTACCCTTTTGTATTTCCAGTTTCAATTTATCTGCTTTGTTTTGTAAGTCTAGCATATCTTTATTCCATAACTTCCTTTTATTTATGTACCAGGATAATATCTTCCCATATGTAACTGCTTTTAATGAATCCCAGACATATATTTCTGAAATATCTTCTGTGTAATTTATTTCTAGAAAGTTTTTGATTGTTTCTTCATAAAATTCTTTGAAATCTGTCAGTTTTGTGATATAGGAAGGTATCCTAGTAATGGGATTTGAATAAAATGGTGTAAGCTCTATCTCAAAGACTATGGCATTATGATCAGATAAAGGACAATTTATGATTTTGACTTTGTCAATGTTTGTTATTAGGTCATTGGCAACATATATTCTATCAATTCTAGAGTTAGTTTTATATCTATGAGAATAAAATGTGAAGATTAGTGAGTCTGGTACTGCAAATTCATTTATATCTTTTAAATACAATGTATCTATAAATTTTGATAGTGCTTTAGAGATAGGTTGTTTTCTTCTTTTGGATTTAGAATCTGTATATTTTTCATTCATTATACAGTTGAAGTCTCCTGCCAATATCAGGCTACCCTTAGTTAAATGAATTATCTCTTCAAAATGCTGTTTAACTGTTTTAATCCTAGTCCTGAGATCCAATATAGATTTACTAACATATAGATTCTCTTATTTAACTCTATTGAAACTAGACAAAACATATCTGATGTATCTTGATGAGTAGTAATTATTTTAGGTGTTATAGTTGAGTTGCGAAGTAGTATAGCTACTCCTCTTTTTTTTTGTTTTGTATTGAGAGTTTATTAGTACTGTGTAATTATTAATATTTAAGTTGTTTATATCTCTATCTAATAAGTGTGTCTCTTGTAAGAAGACTATTTGTGGTTTATGTAAGTTTATGTACTTGAATAGGCTTCTCCTTTTTTACTATTATTTAGACCATTAACATTTATGGATAAACATTTCATTTCCTAGTTTTGAGTTTGTTTTATGTGTGAGTTTATGTAAATATTGTTTATTCTTAGTTCCATCTTGGATACAGAATTCAAAAAGTTTTTCTTGTATGATTTTTGCATGTTTCTGAGTGACACCAAAGTGATAGAATAAAAAAAAAAAACAAAGAACTTCCAAACTTGTAATTCTTAACCTTAAAAAAACATTCCCTATTGCTATGAGGTAATATACCTCTTTGTTTGGTTAGTGAATCTAACCAAACAAACTCTACCCTCACAAATAATATTTGGATCAGTTTTTCTTATCCTCTTAGTTTTAAATAAAGATAATTGAATAATATATTAAGATAATCTAATCAGCTAAAATATATACATATATTCTTTACTCATCTTATTGTAATTCAATAATACTTATTTCTAATCAGGTTTCAAAAGGTACAAATATTTAGATTAAGGTAGTATCATTTCAAAATAATTTAGGGTATTAATAAACATCATGTTAAAATCTATAACTGTATATTTCATACATCTGTTGAAAACTATTTACTGGCATTACTGTATAATACAGTACCATTGTTGTGCAATTGTTTTAGACTACTCAAGTCCGAAACCAGTGTTTAAATTAATATTTGCAAAGTCATATTGGAATAAAAACATGAATAGTTCTGAAACCACATCATATTTCATGTTTAACATAAACTGAAATGCGATAAAATGTACAAGTATATTAATATTTCTTTAGTAGACATTAAATATGTTCCTCTGATTGCATTTTTCAGCTTTTCAAAGACAATTCCGATGGCTGGAGACAACAAGATCACAATTTAGACATCTCCCTTATCCAAGAGACTACTTATAATGTTGTTACTTGATTGAGTGTTTTGTTGTTAACACTTCTATCAACTTTCAGAGGGACTTTGTATAATCAAAACTGACACAGTACAGAGGTAAAACTGCAGTGCACTTGACCACATTTTTAAAGCAAACATCTATGTATATCACATATTAACTCTTACAGCTTAGACTGATACTTAACCAGTGAGTTTATCTGCTGACAATAAGTGCTGGAGATATAATTTTGACTTACTTAACACCAGTAATTTAATCTTATGACTGAATAAAAGTATACTGAAGAACATATCAAAATAATGGAAGCTGCTAAGATTTAAACTATTATGTATGAAAATGTTACAGGTTAAAATTCCTAACCCATTTTGCAGTAAATAGACAAAATGTATTTAAACTATGGGGTAACACCTTTATTATGTCAAAAAGGTGTTTAAGAAGCTTGTTTTTCCTCTAACATCAGTGGATAGCTATGATGATCCATGCACTGCAAGAGTATTATTTTATCCTGGTAATTGCTTTATGACTGTATATAAAAATATTTAATTCAAATCATTAACTGGCATTACAACAATATTTCTCAGAAAAGTTGTTTTATAGTTAATGACTAGATAGAATGCATCATTGAGAGGATACATTTATCAAATGTCAAGTGCCTTAGCTATAATATAAGTGTCTCCTCGAATTAATCCCCAATGAATTTACTGCTTACTAAACTTGCAGACTAATATTGGCATCTTTTCATGTAGTCATATTGGAACATGAAAATACAGGTCTGCTGATTAGGAACAATCCGGCTCTCAACTGCTAGACAATACATTTGTCTGTAGAAAGGTTTAAGAATTATAGTTGCATTGTCAAGCATTTTTGTTTACACTAACAGTAACATGATATACCCGCATACACTAGTATTGTGTCATTCTTGATAATGTAAAAAGCCAGGTAATATTATAAGAAGGGTGAAACCACAGCCAGGTAATATAATAAGAAGAGTACAGCCGCAGTCATTATTCAGATGAGCAAACGGGAACAGCATGAGCCATCTAAGGATGGATAGCTCGTTGAGTACCTGCCACAATGTATGTTCATAAAGCATGGTAACTTAGTAATAAATTAGGGTGTGGGCTAAGCCTCTCCCTCTTCTACTCCAATTAGATTTAATACAATATGTGTGTAGAACACAGATGCTTCGACAAAGTTCAAAGCTATATGGGATATAAATATTGTATAATTGACACATTGGGTTAAATCCACTGTTGTTATGTTACTTATTATATTTGTTTATATAATTATTGCTTTTACTTTCTCTATCTAGTATATTATACTGATTTGCTAAATGTACATTTAACCTTCTTGTTGCATCACATTTGTCCACTTGAGGGCATATTTTGGTAGCAGGACATTAGTAGTATTTTGTAGGAGCACCAGTGTGGAAAATGGCAATTTTCCTTAAAATAAACTTGTCAGTTGCTTGACATTTACTAGTTTCTTTAGAGAATTTGTAAAACAACAGTGATTTTATTTGCTGATGATTAATTTCTGCTCTTTAAACTCTGCTGTATAAAACATAGTAAGGGATAGCTAAAATGTCTGGAAATCTAAACTGATAGAAAGACAAGCAGATATATGTCCTTATCTATCAAGGTGCTAGAAGACATCAGTAGCCATAAACTGAAAGTGCTTCAAAAATATATATCTGTGTATATTTATATGAACCTTTTATATTATTTACATTTCCTTAGAAGGAATTTAGGTTTCTGTATCTTTAAATGTGAACCTAGCTTATTTTCTGACTAGACGTCAATTAGAAAGAGTCAGGGGATGGCGTACACAAGTAAATGCGACAAGCAATAAGTAACTCAAGTTTCTAGTGATGTTTGTGGCTGTTAAATTGTCTCGAGAACCAAGCGGGAAAAGGTATGTGTTTTTTCTTTTTTCTTTTCCCTTCTCTTACTTGGTGACAAACTCATGTAGTGTGCACGCGAGCACTCTAGTTTGTGGAGTAGTGTTCACAACTATCAAACTTTGCATTTTAAACATGCTATGCCTTATTTCTCTACAAAAGAAAAGACAACAGGATATCTAAGCTAGTTACAAGCATCTTTCAACTCCGGATGTCTGGAGCCACAACACACCTGACTTATAGCCTCAAAATATCGCTTAAAACATATTTTTTCACTGGACTATATCAGTATGTGCATATGGGTCAAATGCAGAACATCTTTTATGATTATTTAAAGTAGTCATGATACATCCTAACTGAAATACTTCATTTCAAAAGCAACACATTTCTGCCCAGCATTGGCATTTATCCAAACAGGGACACTTTTAACTTATAAAAAGTAATGCTGTCAGGGATGTAACTGATAATAAGTTATATAGCAGCCATTACTGTACTTATTAAGCAATATAACCATATACTGATTAAAATATTATAAGTTAATGAAGATTTTATAAAAAGAAGAGAACAAATAAAAACAACAAAACACAAAGAGAGAAAATAAATAAATAAATAAATAAACTATTTGGGAACATTATTATGCATTGATTACTCTAATTAAGAATATGAAAATAATAGATGGATAATAATGAAAAATAGAGTAATGTTTAAATTATGCTTAGTATATTGATGTGATTTGAGATAAATGTATTTACATTTATGCTAATTTTGACATTTAAAATATAATTGAAAACAGTATCTGTTTTGGTGTAACTTGAAGACAGTAAGAACTTTTATTTTGTTGTTAGTATTATTATTTAGATTTTTACAGAATATAACATATGTAAGATTATTTGTCCTTTAGTTTTTTTTTTCTTTTGATCAACAGTTTTCCAATTATTTACTTCAGCATTTCTCTTCGGTGTACTTATTGTCCAGTCCATAGATTCTTCATGTGTTAGGATGTTGTTGTTGGTAAGGCATTTTATTGCTGAATCTACTGTTTCAAAGATTTTTATTCCATTTGGTAGAAAAACTTTCAGTCTTGCTGGGAATAAAAGATGGACTTTGAATTGCTTTTTCTTCAAGGTTTTTTTTATTGGTAGAAATTCTTTTCTTTTTGAATCCACCTTTGTAGAATAATCATTGTCAAATCTTATTAATGAATCATTGTATTTGATGGGAGAATTTACCCAAGCATTTCTTAATATAAGATCTTTATCTTGTGTAGAAAAAAGTCTCACAATTATAGATCTCGGCTTGTTCTTACCCGGAGAAGAAGCATTTCCAGAAGTTGCTAGTGATCTATGCGCCCGTTCTATACCATACGAAAGAGCTTCAGGTATTTTTGTTACATCTGGTATCCAGGTGGTAAGAAAGTTTATCATATTGTCCCCTTCAGATTTTTCTGGTAGACCATATATTCTAATATTATTTCTTCTTGTTCGATTTTCCATATCATCAAGCTTTTCTAGTAAATATGTATTCTGTTGAAGTAAGAATTCAGTTTGTTGTTCCTCTATTTGGACTCTAGTGTCAATGTCACTTAATGACTGTTCAATAAGTGATATCTGTCCTTTCTGCTGTGTAAACATTTCTTGAAGCTGTTCCAGTTGTTGTGACCACTTTTCTTTAAAAGTATCTATTTTATTGCCCATCTTGTTGATTTTTATTGTAAGCTCCTGTATATTTGTAATGAGAGACTGCAGGTCTTTTTTGAGAGAAGAGTCTTGTGCTGTATTCCTTAGATGACTCATGCTGTAAAGCTGATATTGGTGCTGATTTTCCAGTAATTAATTTGACAGGAATTATTCAAGTTCTGACAATAAAATTTTTCTTATAGATGCTCAGAGTTATTAGAAATAAGTTAGTAATAAAAATTTCTTCAAATTAAATATTATTTTGTAAAATTCCTGTCAGGAATTGTATTGAGGTAAGAGAGCTGAAATGAAGTGCAGCTATCAGTTCAGCATCCTAGCCACGCCCCCCCATGTACTATTTTTCTTCATGCTTTGTTGCTATATCACCGCATCTTTCATTCTTTCAGTTTTAAGCAAAGGATTACCTGTCATTCCAATTTAAGATGGTAACCTCTCAGATTTTATGTAAAAAGTGTTCACTTAAACGCATTGTTTCCTACAGGTTTAAATAATGCGATGAAGTGATACAGCTGAATTCAGGCACAGGACTATTCTGCTTGCAAATGCTGTTTCTCATGAAAATTAGTACAACATCCTGGCAAGCTGGTCTGGGAAATGTGTGCTGCAAAACATTGAAGAAATCTGGACAAAGCCTGCTAAAATGGGGGAACAATGGGCCAAAAATAGGGATATATTTTAAATAGTGCTCTTATAAACTTAGAAAGTTGCTAGAATAACAGGATTTGTTTTAGCATATATTTTCTGAAGGATGTGAGGTCTGAAGCCAAAATGTATGTCAGTATTTACTGACATAAATCCTCAGATCATTACAGTGATTTACCAGAAAAATACAAATTTTATGCGGAACAGACCAAAAATACGAGTAAAAAATCTGGACATTTTTTGAAAATCTGGGCAGTTGAGAGGTATGATAGCTACCCATCACAGCCACTGCCCTTCTCATGGCTGGTCTTCTTCCATGTCTGGCAGTTAACCACAAGAGGATGAGGGCAAATACCTAAATAAATTTCAAAAGTTAGCGTATAATTTAATCTGGGGTTGGAATCATCCAAGAGGGAAGAGAAAGAAATTATCCTTACCTGAAAAGTGGAAGAGGTGGTCTTTTGTATTTAAAAAGAGTCTCTGAAGCAGTGGCTATAAACTTTGATATATTAGAGACAGATGGCACCCCAAACCACAGACGGTAAAGTTTGAAAGTATTCTTCTAAGGAAAGTTTGGTATAGTAATTCATGATTGCAAGACAGAAAAGTATGTGATCTGTGTGGTTTGGGAGAACTGGGTAAAAGGCCGGGTAAGGAGCTGAATAGAAGGTGAAATGGAGGGACCATATTGGGAAAGAATATGAGGTAGCACATTTTCAGATAGCAAGGTGCCATACTTTATGGACAGCCTGGGCCATGAAGGGTAGGTAGTTTCTGATGGATGCATGGGATGGCAACAACATCATAGTGGACTATAACAACTGTAAACCTGGGGTGTTAAAATATGGAATTAGTTGGTGGCAATATTCACAGGTCAGTGATGCCTTACAGTTATCTAGATTATATAAGATTAAATTAAAAAAAAATCATATTCAACATAGTTGTAAGGTTTTGTCTTGTCACATGAAAATTACAGTGGTGGAATAAATGTAAATTACTTCTATGAAGAGCAAGGCAATATTGTATGATAAATACATGAATAAGGTAATAGACGGAGCAGAGATCATAGCATAAGGTGAAAACTTTTTACTGTCAAGAGTTCTTGAGGTATGTTACATTATATTATGTTTATGTTAATCTACATTTAATCAATACCACCAAGTAAGGATTGACATTATACTATGTTCATTTTAATCCATACTTGGCAGTGTTCCCCATTAAGGCTTTTTAAATGGGGGTGGGGGAGTCTGCCACACTAACATGTTGGCGTGGCTATGCCACATATGTAGCCTATAAACATTTTATTTGTAGCTACTTATCCACTAAGAGAATGTGGGATGTAGTCAATGAAACTATTAATTGGTTAACTAGAGTGATTACCAGAAAGAAAGGACATCTGATACTGGACATTGTGCCAACCTCCCCCTCTCTTAAAGTTTGATATACATGCACATATATTGCAAGGAATAGTCCGTCTTTATATATTTAAAGTACAAAAAATGTCACCTATGAGCTGGCAGACCCAGTTTATCCAGTTACTGAAATATGAAATGGACCCCTCAGAGCGTTGAAGAGCTTAAATAGGAAGGCTGCTGGACTATATTTCTTAAAGATGTGTAAGCATCTGCCTTTCTATATGCAAAATACTAGGACAGGTAGACCCAGTTATACTAATACAGAGGATATTTTTTTTTTCCTTAAAGGATATTGTGGTCCCTGCCCAACACCATGGATGGGGTGGATGAGGCAGTGTGGAAAGAAAACAGTCTAAGTATGTTGTGGATTAAAACACATATTATGCATTTGTTTTATTTATGTAAAATAATAAGTTGTTGACTGCAATTTGTGAATATTTCAGAATTATTACTGTGAAAAATATAATAATATGTCAGAAAGACAATGCAATAATGTGCATCGATATTTGGAAGTTGTTTCTTACATAATATTGTGGAATGATGGTGTGAAGGGTCATTATATCTTGAGGCAGTGGAGAATGTTGAATAAATGAAAAAGTACACTAATGAAAACATAGTGTGTTTACAGCGTTAATGTGTATCTTGCTTGCTGAATAAACTCGTGTTTTTGCACTACTGCGTGGAGTCTCCTTTCCATATTCAGGGTACCTGTGGACTTCTTAATGTTGAATAAATGTTTGACTTTTGGCACCTAGACTGTTTAATATTAATGCAGATAATGTATGATAATGTAACACTATTCCTCTTGCTGTAATATGCTGTCAGAATTGGGTAATAAAGACCTATACTTTGAAAAAAAGTAAATTCTACAGCTAGAGTACTAATTATTTTGGCATCTATACATAGATTTGATAGGAGTAACACAAACTAGCTGTATAGATTTGTATATTGAATGGGCTATTTATAGCATATGACTTATCTTATTTTCTTCAAAAGTAACTAGTAAGGTTCATGCAGGACAGTGTATGTGAACCCCCTGGTGATAGAGTAAAACAGTCTAAAATTAAGATAACAAGACTTTATCGATGTACCATAACGTCAAAGGAAAACTGCTTAAAACTTTATTATCCAAATTTCTGCAACAGAACTGTGAGGATGCCAAGCTTCCAATTAAGGGAGCCATTTTATTCTCTCTCAAGTTAAACAACACCAACATAAGCGTATTTACACTCACTGGGCATGTAGGAGGTGTTGGTGGGCTTGCCCTCCCATAAGAAAAAAAAAAATTTTTTTTGTGTACTTGCCTTTTGTGAGTTTTAATGTTGTCAGTATGCAATGCCTTTGCTATGATGGTGGTTTCATTTTTTTCTTTTGACTTGAATCCTTAGACCAAGAAGATATTAAAAATAAATAATAGACCTCCAATTAAAAATTATTGCAAATCATTGTTGCAAATATTATTATTTTTTCTGCTTTATTCAACAAGGCATCTAAAGTGAAAGAACTTATATTAGCAAGTATGGATGATGTACATGGTGGTCTATCCTTTAGAAAACTTATAGGTAAAGAATGCCTGGATGAAAATAAGAACTGATGCACTGGTTGGGAGGGTGGCCTAATGGTTAAGGTGTTTCCCTTACAAGCACATGGTCTCACAAGAGATAATTAACTAGGCTTAAAATGCCTCGCAAGGGGCAGTTAACTTAGTACTAATCTATGAACCTATACTGACTGAGGATGAACCTTTAGGGTTCTATACACTTAGCTATACTATTTTGGTTTAACAACAAAAGGTGAACATTTTAGCGTGATTACAAGTGTTGAAAATAAAAGTATCATTCTTCTACAAGATATAAATGCAGTGAAGGTGAAGGCAGTGTTGAATATGTTTGTGACTATGAAAAATGTAGCTGCTTCTTATTTTAGACAGACAGTGGATGAGACAGAAATAAATGTCACACATAAGTAAGATAAAATGTGCTTCCCACTAATCTATACAACATATAATGTAGATAAACAATACTATAAGAAGGAATTAGTGGATTTTTTTTGGTGTGTGACTATAGTTAAGAAAGTGGTAGGTGACAGATCTTGGTTTTGTTTTAAGTGCTGCCCTGACATGAAAGAAATGCTTTATTACAAGAATAGTAGTAATTTACATACCAAAAGTTCTATTAAAAGTGGCATGTTTACATGCTGTTACTGCAAAACATGTAACTGGATTAAAAGAACAGAGATATGGAAGATGTCCACTAGAGCACGTGCAAAGTCACTTATTCTAAAAATTCCTGAAGCATATCTCACTGGGGAACCTATTTAACAATAGCATGAAAGCTAGCAAGGTGGACTACATTACGTGATGTCATGGTTATTGTTAAAAGTCCTTCAAATACCTACTGGTATTTCATCTCCCAAATTATTCTGATGCATGAAAGCTTTTCTTTGTTTGCTTCCTTGTGGCATTATCCTAGCAATGACAACCTTAGGACAAACAGCCCAGACAGAAAATGACTCAGTGGAAGACTCAGTTTTCAGGCTAGCACTGTTAATTTAAGAAGTTCAAGCTGATGCAGCAACTATTAAAGATGCCAAGAGAAAACATATAATTAAACTTCAGAAGATCTCTTAAAGGCACACAGGAGTCCAACAATCCCAACAATTCTGGATGGCTGCACCAATATGGAACATGACCCCAAAGGGTACATTTCATCTTCTGCAAAGCATAAAGTTGTTTAATGATTTTCAGCAGTATTCTATGTTATGTGAAGAATGAAGAGTGTTACATCCTTCTGACCTTGATTAGCCATATCTAGTGTCTTTCATAGGTTTTTCTTGTCATTTCTATTACTTCCTCATTATTGCAATGCTTCTTAATTCACTTATTAATGCTGTCATGCACAAAGTGATATTATTCAGCTATGTAACAATAGACCTTAAAGAGATCAGGTATCCATGTGTCTGTCATTAATGGAAATTACACTCACTACTGTTGCAGAAGTGAGCTCCTAAGGGGTGTCGTGGTGAATATTGGGCAAAGAACTCGGATGTCAAAAACCTTAATTGCTCAAGATTGAGACTAATATAAGATGTTTGTTAGATAATTGTCAAGACTAGACTTGTTTGAAAGGAAAAAAATTCAGGAATATAGTTGGCTCACTGGAAAAATAAATTGCTACCAAGCAAGTCACATGTATCCAGGATAGAAGAACAGATGGAATGCAGTTGTAGTAGATTCCGAAAATGAAAAGTAGCTATAAAGATATGAACTTTTCAGTTTTTAAAGATAATATAGATAGTGCAAAAATGTTATCCAGGGATCATAATAAAATGTTATCCAGGGATCATAATAAAATGTTATCCATGGATCATAATATTTCTTCTCCAATAGTGCAAAAATATTATCCAGGGATCATAATAAAATGTTATCCAGGGATCATAATATTTCTTCTCCTAAAAGTGATTTACAATATTTAAAATGATAAGGGTTAGACGTTATATGATTCATACAACAGCCATGACATTATGTTTGTGTACAAAGAAAACATCTGTGAAGAGCAAAGGATAGCATCTCCTACAAAACTTGATGCTTTAATTGCATAAAAATTCCCAGTGTACCATATTCTGCTATATATGAACAAAATCCCCTATAACATAACAGGAAATATAGGATGTAGTCTGCCTTTAGTCAAGGTCCCTTGGCCAATTGGTCTGTCTATCAGTTTTTATAACAAATATATTAAATAAGATGCACATCCTTCACATTACAGGATTTCTACCTAATGGGAGCACTGTGCAAGCTATTCTTGTTTCCCCAAAACTACTAAGGATCTGTCAGACCTGGCCAGTTTTTGTCCCATCTTTTATACAGAATGAGCCAAAGGTATGAGTGGAAGGATTAACTAACAGACCTAAGACAAATTTGATTTAGAACTGTCAGCAAGGTTTTGTTAAGAGAAAACTGGGGGCTTAATAGTATAGTGCTCTCAAGGCAGATGTGTCATCATGTCAATGTTTTTGTCTGGATATCCAGTAAGCCTTTGAGAGCCCAACATGGCCATTTTTATGGCATACATTTAAAAATATGGCCTTCCACCTTCATTCTTTGCATCTTGAAAGATTTTATGCAAGCATTTCATTATTTTCTAGTTATTAACATTAGCAATTTCTTCTTCTTAATTTTTAACAGAGGCATCAGTCAAGGATGCTATTTTTGGCCTGTCTTATTTATCTTAGCCATAAAAACCCAAACATGCTATACTAGAAAGAAAGCATATAGAGAATGTGTCAAGATTTCATTAAAGTTCCACATTAATGCTGTCTGATTTTTCAGTCATGGGATAATTTGCATGCAAATTCAATATTGTTATTCTGATGATGTTGGTGGCATTTCATGTCATTATGTAATAAATTAAAATCTGTGTTGTTTTTTCTCAGTTGCCATTATAACAAATAATCCAGCATTATCAAGGTACTATAGTGAGACTTCAATATGCCTAACCTATAGGGAATTGTAGAGGTTACCGACTTGAGTGAAATGTTGTTTTTTAATACAGAACAGACATTAAAAGACATTACACAAATGGTGTATGGAAGAAAACATCTATATTTACCCTCCCTTTTCAATATTAATGCAATCTTTATGATTTGCCTTCCTATATTTCTATATACCTTCCACATTTATTCATTATTCAGGTGGCGCAGTGGAACAGTGGATAGTGTTGTTGCCTCACAGGAAGACTGTATTGTAACTGTTAAAATGAATATATTGTAACAGAGGATATTGGAAGAGAAGAGGTTAATCACAGTCCAGCTAACTTTGAAAAATAGTCTGAAATTAAATTACTTGGTTTAGGCCATAAAGTTTGTATCTCACAGATCTGAATGCAGCAAAAGATGAAATGTCTGTAAGAAACCTGGCTTGGTAGTTCTGTAGGAAGAATTGAAGGGTTAAAATTGTTTTACAGCATCCAGATGCTGTAAACATATTAGCAAGGCTCTGTGTGTGTATTATAATACATATGTGCTAGATTCTGGTTCAGTTTATAGTAAAGGGGGTAGTGTGGAAACCAGAATCAGGTGACCAGATGTGATGTCATTATGTAGCCAGCACTGAAATTATATTTAGATATTAGCGAGAGATACTAATGAGAAATTTCACTCAGCTCTCAGTAGTCTGTTTGTGAAACCTGACAAGGAAGACCTTGCACCCACATTATTTTCCCTGGATCTAGTCAGTGAACTAGGGAACAGTAATAATTCTTTAGATTAGTCAAGAAAAAATAGTGAGATTAGTTAAGTATTGTTTTCTGTATCTGTGAGAACCTTACCATCTGTGTTATTTTAAATATTTCCTGTGACTGAAACTATGGTATTTAATGTAAATAGATATTTAGTATTTTCATGTTTTTTTATTATTTATTATTAAATGTATTTAGACTTTTCATTGTGGCTGGACTTCTAGAGAATATTTTAACCTTTCAGAGTGCTTATATTTATTTGGTGACACTGTGGCCGCTCCTGAAAGTCTTGCTGCTTGGTCAACATTACCATTGGTATTAGTATTAAGTTTACTCAGTATAATTGAGTACCTTTGTAAGAGCCTTAAAGTAGCTGGCTCGTGGCAGTGAATCTACATTATAGTTTGGGCAGAGGTAGGCTTAGCTGGTAGATCTGTGCCAGCCTTTCGTAGGTGTGTTTGTGTGTGTGTGTGCATGTGCGTGTGTGTGTGTGTGTGTGTGTGTGTGTGTGTGTGTGTGTGTGTGTGTGTGTGTGTGTGTGTGTGTGTGTGTGTGTGTGTGTGTGTGTTTGAAAATCAAATCTCAAAAAATGTGCATGTCAGCTACTTGGAGCAGGGACCCAGAGCACTGATTTCAAAGAGAGGGCGCTGTAGAACTTGGTTTGAAACACTCAGCTGAGGACTCAACAGTGCAGCTGTGTCAGTGGAGAGTCTATTGTAGGGCCTGATTACAGAGAGGGAAACCCAGCCCCAGGACTGAGTCTGCTTCCTGTGTGCTGTTATGAGAAATTGTGCTTGAAGCAGATGGCTGCATCTGAAAATATTGACTTCATCCATTTTTGTTCAAAGTGAGCATCCCTCACTGGTGTCAGTGGTGAGGATTGAGGATCGTTGTTTACTAGCTCAGATGAGGGATGTCACAGATTACTTTTGATAAAATGGACATCATCCCACCATATTTCAAGGAAAATTTTGGAAGTGCATTTTATGAAATGAAGTGTTGTTTTCCCAATCTTCAGCAGTACACTTTTTTACTGGTTTGTACAGACTCTTCAAGCAAGAATATTGTCCAACAAACATGGATTATTCCAGAAATTTATGTTACAAAACCTTTGCTCTAACTATTCAGTGCAGGGAAGAGAGAGGGTGTTAAGCTTTATGGAGGTGTGTAGATGGGGGTAAATAAAACTGGAATAGAAGATCTATTTTGGTAACAAATCATGTAGCACGTTTGATAGTGTTTGGCGTTCAGATGCATATCATACCTATTGCAGAACTTGCAAGCCAGGTTTCATCTTGTTAAGAATGCTTCAGAGACTCAGTAGCACCGTTTCCCATTTTGGCACTCATTGCAACTGTGAAACTGATTATTCACTTCAGATGTGGAGCATTTTCTTTTTTCTTTTCACTACTAAGAACCAACTGCCTAACAGTGCCTTTTCCTTGTATTACAAGTATCTTCAGGAAAAGACCATTTTTTTTGTTTTGTTTTTTTTTTTTTTTTTTGAGATATTACCATGCTAGGCTGTTCCTGGGCATTATATCCATCTTTGCCATCATCTTCGCAGACCCAGTGCTGGCTATTAGATTTGAATTATTTGCACAATTCCTTGTATGTTACCAATACTGTATCATGTAGAATCATAAGCAGTAGAGCATATAGTATTATGTTTGAAGCAGGGAAATCAGGTAGGAGGATATTGCAAAGCAATTCACTACTTACAATATAAGCAATTCTTTATCTTAACTGAATAAATATGCTGAACATTTTTAAATACATTTTCATATATACAGATGTTTTATATACACACAGACATATATATATATATATATATATATATATATATATATATATATATATATATATATGGGTCTACCTTACACTTAAATTACACTATTTCGAAATACGATAGTAGTATCCCACTAACGCGAAAGTGCAGTTCAACAAAAGTCCACTTTTGCGAAAGTCACTAGAATGAAGGATTAGGGCTTGGGTTATGGATAGCGGATAGCTAGTAGGGCTATCCACTATCCTTAACCCAAGCCCTAACCCTAAGGTCCATGACTACTGCACCACACTGCAGGAAATTGTATTTCCTCAACTGAGCAGTAGTTATGGACCTATTTCCTGTACTGTGGTGCGGTAGTCATGGACCTTAGGTGTAGGGCTTGGGTTAAGCATAGTGGATAGCTCTACTAGCTATACACTATCCTTAACCCAAACCCTAACACTAAGGTCTGTGGCTACCGCACCACAGTGCAGGAAACTGTATTTCCTCCACTGAGCAGTAGTTATGGACCTATTTCCTGTAATGTGGGGCGGTAGTCATGGACCTTAGGGTTAGGGCTTGGGTTAAGCATAGTGGATAGCCCTACAAGCTATCTATTATCCTTAACCGAAGCTCTAAACCTAAGGACCATCACTACCACACCACAGTGCAGGAAATGTCCCATTCAACTTAGTGACTTTCGCGAAAGTGCACTTTCATTGAAGTGCACTTTCGCGTTAGTGGGACACTACTATCGTATTTCAAAATAGTGTAATTTCGATCTACAGTAGTAGACCTATATATAAATATATATATATATATATATATATATATATATATATATATATATATATATATATTCATATTTATATTACTTGCCGCACTCTGACATGCATGTATTTATTGAGAAGTATTAAGTTTCATTGATTTGCATTAATATTACCTTGTAGCTATTGTTCTTGCTGTTTTTACTAAAATTCTACTCTTCACACAAAAATAAAAGAACATAGATAACTGCAGATCTCACATATGCAAAGGGTTATGCAGCAAAAAGCTATTTTGATTGTGGTAATTTAATATGAGGTAAAGTTTGTGATAAATATTGTAGTTTCTATGCAGGAAAACCTACAAGAATGTATGAGAGAATATCTTTTCAAAATCACAAGGAAACATGAATCTAATGACTGAAAAGTACTTTAGGGACAGTACAGAAACTCCTTCATATTCCAGGTCATTGTGAGTGTATTATGAAACAAGAAAAATATGAATATTAGTAATATCTTACATCTTTTAAGAAATCTAAAATTACATCTGTAAGATGAATACAAATGTAATGGCTGCATAGATGCTGGTTAAAACCTGTCCTAACAATAGAGGTACCATTTAAAGTTTGTCAATCAAACCTTAACAAGCTTCCTCGTTGAATATTATCTATGAATTCTTTATATATAGCTATGTGTGACACACTGTGTCTACCATCTTATCTCTACATTCTTTGTCTTAAACCCACTTTATTCTTTGGTGGCGAGCTTCTGTCTCCTTCTCAAGGACATTGCTCTGGTCCTGATTTGCCTCCAATATATTTGAATTCCTCAGAAACTAGTGTCCTTTTCTTCCTCGGTTATTGTTATAGTCTATATTAAACTATTATAATTACATTACTATATACAAATCTGTGCTTGCCTTTCTGTTGAATTGCTGTCGTGTATCGCATTCTCTACTGCATTGGATTATTTTTTTCTTCATCTTGTACTTGCCATATGGCCTAGGAGGTGACTGAAAAGGGTCTAATACCACCCACAATCCTAATTAACATACATACTTGTGTACATAAATAAATGTAGTAAAGATCAGGCAGCTGGAATGGCAGGTGTTCACTAGCTTGATTTTAATGAATTCTAGTCTATTAAACATATTCTGAAATCTAAGCAAA